>NW_007251429.1:51463-55283 GCF_000164805.1 Carlito syrichta | reverse complement strand
ATGTGGTATATATACACAATATAATACTATTTAGCCATAAAAAAAGAACAAAATCATGAATTTCGCAGCAAGCTGGATGGAACTAGAGTCTATAATACTGAGTGATCTTTCACAGAAACAAAGATCTGAGTATCACATGTTCTCACTCATAAGTGGACCTTGAACATGTATTGTAATACTATAAGAAAAGGATCGACAGTGGTGGGAATCCGTGGGGGGGGGTGGACAGAGAGGGCAAGGGTGGTGGGATTAATGGTAATCAATATCTGTCTGGGGATGAGGGGACACCCCTTATCAACAAGAATGCCTGAACGATAAATATTTGTATACCTAACCCTTAACTGTACCCCACAATTTTAAAATAAAAAATGTTTTAAGAAAAGGGGGCAAAAGACATGAATAGACACTTCTCAAAAGAAGACATATGAGCAGCCAACAGATACCTGAAAAAATACTCAGTCTCACTGATCATCAAAGAAATGCAAATTAAAACCATGCTGAGATGCCACCTAACTCCAGTCAGGATGGCCATCATCAAATCCCTCCTATTTCTTAAGCCCATTCCCTCCTCTCTGCTCCATAACATAGTCTCATCAGAATTTATTGATTCTTATGGCAGCCTACTAATAATATCCTGACCTGCATCCTTAATTTCCTTTCTTCTAATTGACTCTCTGCTTCCAGAGTGAACTTTCTAAATTGAAAATCAGTGTATCAATTGGGATGCTTTTGTCCGCAAAATAAAACAGAAGACCCCACTAAGGATGACAGTAAGGGAATTTTTAAAATTTACTTCAAAAGAACTCTGGAGTAAGTGGTTGCAGAGTGCACAATTTAGTCATTCGGCCACATCAAGGACCTTGGTTCTTTATATCTTTCCACGTTGCCATCCTTAGCATGTTGACTTTTGTCTTTAGGCTTGTCCCTTCGTGGTCCTGAGAGGGCAGCAGTTTTTCTAAACTGCATATTCTCATACATTGTGCATTAGCAGAAGAGAGAATGTCTGTAATGGCTGTCCCTTTTTAAGAGAGGAAATATTTTCCAGAAGCCCTAAAAGAAGTTTCTCCTCCATGTTATTGGCCAAAATTATAACAGTGTCCTTGGCCAAATCATGCAGTAACCATGGAGTATAATTACCAAGACTGGCCTATATTGATCAAATTTTACTTCCTAGGCATAGGATGGTGCTGAGTGTCCACTGAAAAACATAGCTTCCTGATGTGTGAGAAAAATTGGGATTCTTTAGAAAGATTAGGATTTTTCTGGGTTAAGCAATTAAGAGTAACTGCAATATCTGATTATCTTGCTTAAAATCCTTCAGTGTCTCTCCATTGTCTCCAGAGTGTTATGTATTACTAAGGTGTTTATTAGCATAGAATTCAGGGTTATTCTTGCTCCACCTCCTGCCTTGTGTGCAGCCACTCCTTTCATAGTTTCTCCACTTCTTTCTATCCATGTCTCAGTCACATAAGTCTAATAAAGTTCCTGACACACCCTCATGCACTCACAATTCCTCGCCACTGGAGCTGTTCTGCCTTTTTCACCAGCTAATTCTTACTTACCCATGATTCAGCCCCTTCTTCTTCTCCTTCACAAGCTTTCTCTAATGACCTGCAGGTAGGGTAAGTGTCCTTTTGGTGTGCTCCCATAATGCCTTCTGTTCACCTCTCCCCATAGCACTTATTCTGCTCTTATAGTTGTGATCAACTGGGAATTCCTCATTCCCAGTGCCTAGAAGTGGCCCTCGCGAAAATGTTTGTGAGTCAAATGCAAAATAAATAAGGTCTTGGTTTGTAGGTAATGTGAGAGATGTTTACTAACTGCCATGTACTACGCAACTGTAAGTTATGATTACTTCAGTAATAACATTGCTTCACTGAGTTATCCTCTTTCCGTACATATTGCATGGCTTTCAAAATCATATTTTCATTTCTTTCATCTTCTTTATAATAGTTCAGACTCCATGTTGAAGTACCAAATATGCAGATTACTCAGAATTTCACGTTTTCCATCTTGCTTATTTCTGTCCAATACCTCATATGGCATTAAGCAGAACTGAATTAAAACTTTCCATTTCTACATTTCCAAAGACCTTTCTCCTAAAATGTTCCAGGAAAGGAGACAATCTGACACAAGTAGGAATGGTAGTGTAAAGTACAATGATGGTTCAGCCTCTGGACCCAGGGCTCATATGTTTGTTTTCCAGTCACCAGATGGAATAGTGCAGCACATCAATTCCATGTCCCCTGCTGTCCCTAATTAACAAATACCTCCCTTATAGTGAAAACACTCTGCACAGTGATGTTTGAAGAGATCAGTGTTCTATGGTAAGCAGACCTCACTTCACTGGGAACATGAAAAGAATACTCTCTTATTTGTGACTGTAGCCCTCAAACTCTCATTTAAATAGCTGAGGCAGTTTCATTCAAACAACAAGCATTTCTTGCGTGCCTACTATAAGCCAGGCACTGTAAACACTGAAGCTAATGCATGGAAAAGACTTACCAGGTCTCTGCTCTTGTGGCATTTACATGGTGGGAGGAGATGAACTATAACAAATAAATAAATCAAGAATGGAGAAAAATATTAGAGAGAGATAAAGTTAGAGTGGGTGAATGCCTCTTACCTCTTTAACTCAGGTAGTTAGAACTCTTGCTTTAATAGTCCTTAACTGCTATATGATAGATAGGTGTATATAATGTCATCAACACTGCATTCCCAGAAATTGCTCATTAGGACAGCTAATAACAATAAAACTAATAAGCTTATCCTGCTCTTTCCCCTTGTAGTAGATCTGTGTTGGCTCAAAAAGAAAGCATCGGGTACCTTATCCAAAGCAGACCTGACTCATGCCTTCTAGGAGGGTTAGACTGGGAGAAGAGGAAATTGCTTATACCATTGGGCAGTTAGTCATGCTCTGCCTTATGAAGTCTTTTCTATTGTTGCTCTGCACTGTTATTTAAAGCACACACTTCAGCTTTAAAGTTAATATACTTTGTATTTTATCTCCTTAACTGGATTGAGGACCAAGAGAGTATTTTATTCTTGTTTATATACCCACAACACCCATTATTGTCTGGCACATAAAAGATATCCAGTAAATGTTTACTGATTAGATGTATTCATTTAAAGATGAACACAAGGTAAGTAAAAGTAAAATAAAGTTGTTGGTACAATACCAAGATAAATAACATAAGCAGAATAACTACAGGTACTCATAGTTCAGAAGAATAGGAAGACCTGAAAGAGAGAAGTTTGAGCTTCATGTTGAATAAGAATGGACAGAGGGCAAGATGGCGACGGGACAACCTGATCTGTGAAAACCTCTACAAAGGAGAACTGCAGTGGGTCTCTGACTCTCGCCCCAGGGGCTACGGACCCCAACATCGCAGCCTGCTCTTTATACGAAGCTCAGCCGTTGCCACCGCTGGAGCATCACAGTGGTCTGGACAGCCACTGCAGCGCAAACGCTGCTGCCGCCACCGCCGCCACAGCCACTACCACCGCCACCAGTAGCACATCGCACCACCTGGACCAGAGGCGATCCACAACTTCAGTCCTTGAAGCCCCTTCAGGGAAGATCTGCTGGGATCGCTGCCACCTCTCCTGCGGCTGAGACATCCTGCCCTCCGTAAGTCTCCTGCCGTCTGCCCTGAGGCAGGCAGCCATCTTGCCATCTTCAGCCTCTGCCATCCCTGTCCAGCCCCACCCCCTCTGGGGCAAGCAGCTGAGATAGCACCACCTGCTGGCGATTTAAGGTACAACACCAAAACGGGAGAAACAAGCTTGATAAAGACATAGGCCAGAGTGGTGAACAGAG
>NW_007251429.1:48982-50594 GCF_000164805.1 Carlito syrichta | reverse complement strand
TTAATAAGCATGGAAAGCAAAATCAGCCAAGCAGAAGAAAGAATTTCAGAGCTTGAAGACCAAAACACAGAACTAACCCAAACTGTCAAAAACATAGAAAAGAAGCTCAAAAAGACAGAACAAAACCTGCAAGAGATGAATGATCACTTCAAGAGACCAAACCTAAGAGTAATTTGGCTTCCTGAGGCAGAGAGAGAAACAGAAGCCACACTGGAACAAACATTTCATGAAATCATTCAAGAAAACTTCCCTCATCTCATCAAGGATGAAAAAATTCAAATATGAGAGATTCAGAGAACCCCTGCAAGACAACAAATGAGAAGACCAACTCCCAGACACATAATAATTCACCTAAACAAAGTAGCTATAAAAGAAAAAATCCTAAAGGCAGCAAGAGAAAAAGACCAGACTACCTACCAGGGAAAACCAATTAGAATAGCAGCAGATTTATCCACAGAAACCCTTCAGGCTAGGAGAACCTGGAGCCGTATCTTCAAAGTTCTAAAAGAGAAACAATTTCAACCAAGAATAACCTACCCAGGCAAACTAAGCTTCATTAGTGAGGGAGAATTGAAATCTTTTCCAGAGATCCAATCCCTAAGAACCTACGCTGCCACCAGACCACCTCTACAAGAAACACTTAAGAAAGTACTGAACACAGAAGAAAAAGAAAAAAGAACAACAACATTCTTCACAAGAGTACAGGCAAAAGATTAAAAACACACATGAATGAACTCCAAAACCCAAAGAAAGACAACAACAAACAGGAACAACTCTGTAAGAACCTTATGACAGGGATCAACTTTTGCATTTCAATTATTAGCCTAAATGTGAATGGACTAAATGCACCAGTGAAAAGGTATAGAATGGCAAAATGGATAAAATATCATCAGGCAATAATCTATTGCCTTCAAGAGACTCACCTCACTAGAAAGGACACCCACAGATTCAAAGTAAGAGGATGGGAAACAAACTTTCAGGTGAACTGAATACAAAAGAAAGGAGGAGTAGCGATCTTAATTTCAGACAAAATACCCTTCAAGCTATTAAAAATCAAAAAAGATACAGAAGGCCACTACATAATGATAAAAGGCTCAATCCATCAACAAGAGATATCTATCGTAAACATATATGCACCCAACATAGGTGCGCCAACTTTCATAAAGCAACTTCTAGGAAAACTAAAGAAAGATATTGGCTCTAACACCATCATAACTGGGGACTTTAATACCCCACTCACAACCCTAGACAGATCATCAGGACAAAAAATCGGCAAGGAGATCAGGAACCTCAATGTGACTTGGACCAAATGGACTTAATTGATACCTACAGAACACTCCATCCAAAGACCACAGAATACACATTCTACTCATCACCACATAGAACATATTCTAAGATCAACCACATACTACGTCATAAATCAAGCATAAGCAAATTTAAAAGGACCAAAATTCTACCATGTAACTTCTCGGACCACAGTGGAATAAAAATAAACATTGAACCAACAAAGTCTCCCCAAAACCCACAAAGACATGGACACTAAACAGCATGATGCTAAACAACTCCTGGGTCAATGATGAAATTAAAACAGAGATCAAAGATACCTGGAAAA
>NW_007251429.1:48531-48932 GCF_000164805.1 Carlito syrichta | reverse complement strand
GACTCCAACTCAAAAAAAAAAAAAAAACTACGACATATACAAGAAGACAAGAAATAGACTGCCTGTAGTATAACTATAAAATAAGAACCTCAAGCTGTACCTGAAATCACCTTCACAGGTGATATTTCTATTTAAAAAAATCATAATAGTAATCCATCCTAAAATGCTAAGCAGTCATTGCAAAAGAGGCTGCTTAGCATTTTAGGATGGATTACTATTATGATTTTTTAAAATAGAAATATCACCTGTGAAGATGATTTCAGGTACAGGTTGAGGTTCTTATTTCATTTTATTTTATTTTATTTTATTTTATTATTATTTTTTTGAGTTGGAGTCTCACTCGGTCGCCCAGACTGGAGTGCAGTGGCCGCTCCCGGCCACCGCAGCCTCGACCTGCTGGG
>NW_007251429.1:27295-48481 GCF_000164805.1 Carlito syrichta | reverse complement strand
CATAGAAGACAAAAAAGATAATACAAAAAATCAATGAAACCAAAAGCTGGTTCTTCAAAAGGATAAACAAGATTGATGATCCCCTAGCTAGACTGACCAAGAAAAAATGAAAAACAAAACCAAATAAGCACAATCAGAAACACAAAAGATGAAGTCACATCTGACCCTGAAGAAATGCAAAAGATCATTAGAGACTACTACGCACACTTGTATGGAAACAAACTTGAAAACCTTAAGGAAATGGAGGACTTTCTGACATCATACAACCTACCTAGGTTGGAACAAGAAGAAATTGAGAGCCTAAATAGACCAATAACAATCAAGGAAATCGACTATGTAATAAGAAAACTTCCTACAAAAAAAAAGCCCTAGTCCAGATGACTTTCCAGGAGAATTCTTCAAGACATTTAAGGAGGAGATGACACCAATCCTACTAAAGGTATTCCAGGCGATTGAAAAAGATGGAACTCTCCCCAAATCATTTTACGAAGCCAACATCACATTGATACCCAAGCCAGGTAAAGATCCAACAAAGAAAGAGAACTATAGGCCAATATCTTTGATGAACATAGATGCTAAAATTCTCAACAAGATCCTAGCAAACTGAATTCAGCAATACATCTTAAAAAATCATCCACTATGACCAAGTAGGCTTCATTCCTGGGATGCAAGGCTGGTTCAACATTCGTAAAACCATAAATGTAATTAAATTCATCAACAGATGTCAAAACAAAAACCACATGATCATATCATTAGATGCAGAAAAAGCTTTTGATAAAATTCAGCACCCCTTCTTGATAAAAACCCTTGAACATCTAGGCATACAGGGAACATACCTCAAAATAGTAAAAGCCATCTACGAGAAACCCACAGCCACCATACTCCTAAATGAACAAAAATTGGAACCAATTCCCTTGAAAATTGGAACTAGACAAGGATGCCCACTCTCACCCCTCCTGTTCAACATAGTATTAGAAGTACTGGCTAGAGCAATCAGAGAAGAGGAGGCAATCAGGGGTATCCAAAATAGGAAAAGAGGAAGTCAAGTTATCTCTCTTTGCAGATGATATGATTGTGTACCTTGAAAACCCAAGAGAATCTGTCAAAAGCCTCCTTACATTGATAAAGGGCTTTGGCAAAGTCTCAGGATACAAAATAAATGTACAAAAGACAATCGCACTTCTCTACACCAATAATAAACAAACAGAAACCCAAATAAAAAACACAATTCCATTCACAATAGCCACACAAAAAAATGAAATACCTTGGCATCTTCCTAACCAGAGACGTGAAAGAACTTTACAAGGAAAATTACAAAACACTGCTCAAAGAAATCAAAGATGACACAAACAAGTGGAAAAATATCCCATGCTCATGGATTGGAAGAATCAACATTGTGAAGATGTCCATCGTACCTAAGGCAATCTACAAATTCAGTGCAATACCCATCAAATTACCAGCAACATTCTTCTCAGACCTGGAAAAAACAACACAGGAATTCATATGGAAACACAAATGTCCAAGAACAGTCAGAACAATCCTCAGCAAAAAAAACAAAGCAGGTGGTATCACATTACCAGACTTCAAACTTTACTATAAAGCTACAATCATCAAAACAGTTTGGTATTGGTACAGGGACAGGCATATAGATCAATGGAATAGAATTGAGATTCCAGAAGCAAAACCTCAATTTCTCAACCAACTCATCTTCGACAAAGCCCCCACCACCTACCACTGGGGAGAGGAGAACTTATTCAGTAAATGGTTCTGGGAAAACTGGCTGACCACATGCAGAAGTTTGAAACAGGACCCTATCTATCCCCATGCACAAAGGTTAACTCCAAATGGATCAGAGACCTAAATGCAAAACCTCAAACCATAAGAACATTAGAAAAGGAAGGAAATACCCTCATAGAAATCGGAACTGGCGTCCAATTCCTGAACAAAACCCGAAATCCACAGGTCATAAGAGAGAAGATAGACAAGTGGGACCTTATTAAACTGACAAGCTTCTGCAAAGCCAAAGAAACCATCAAGAGAGCAGGGAGAAAGCCTACAGACTGGGAAAAAGTATTTGCCAACTCCAGGTCTGACAGAGGTTTAACATCCTGGATCTACAAGGAAGTCAAACGTGCTGAAAAGAAGAAAACAAACAACCCCATTATAAAATGGGCAAAAGATATGAACAGACACTTCACAAAAGAAGACATCCGAGCAGCCAACAAACACATGAAGAAATGCTCAACCTCACTAATCATCAGGGAGATGCAAATCAAAACCACACTGAGATACCACCTAACTCCAGTCAGAATGGCAATTATCAACAACTCAAAAAATAACAGCTGCTGGAGAGGGTGTGGTGAAAAGGGAACACTTCTACACTGTTGGTGGGAGTGTAAACTAGTGCAACCTCTTTGGAAAGCAGTGTGGCGATTTCTAAAAGCTCTAAAAATCGACCTTCCATATGACCCCGCAGTCCCCCTACTGGGAATATACCCTGAAGACCTCAAATCACTCTATAAAAAAGATACCTGCACATGTATGTTTATCGCAGCATTGTTCACAATAGCAAGAACCTGGAAACAACCATGCTGCCCATCAAAAGAGGACTGGATTTTTTAAAATGTGGTACATACACACAATGGAATACTACGCAGCCATAAAAAAGAACAAAATCATGAATTTCGCAGCAACCTGGATGGAACTAGAGTCTATAATACTGAGTGACCTCTCACAGAAACAAAGATCCGAGTATCACATGTTCTCACTCATATAATGGACCTTGAACATCCAATGTAATACTATAAGAAAATGACTGATGGTACTGGAAAACTATGGGGGAGGGGATGGGATTAACAGTCGCAAATATCTGTCTGGGGATGGGGAAACACCTCTTATCAACAGGGTGCCTGAATGAAACGTAATTGTACACCTAACCCTTAACTGTACCCCACAAAATCATAATAAAAAATATTGATTAAAAAAAAAAGAATGGACAGAAGGATATTTCCAGTAAGAGAAATAACATGTACAAGGCAGATGTCCCACTGGGGAGCAGTTAGGAAAGTGACTTCACTAAGCAGTTCATCTTAGACAGTTCTGGGCTGTGAGAACAGTTGAGTATCTCTGAGCCAGATGAAAAAGAACCATAAAGCAGGTTGAAAACTCTTGCAGCTGATGCAAAGTTACTGGAAGTCTTTAGCAGGAGAGGGACTTAATGAAAGCAGTGTTTTAGGATGGGAATCCCTAAAGCTCTGACAGGGCTTTCCAGATAGCACTCAAGTAGGAGGCTCAACATGAGAGCATCTGGAGGGAAATGGGAGCTTGTAGAGCAAAGGGTTAGAAATAATTACTTCAGAAAATCAGAGGATGACATTATAGCATTGGTTCTTTTTCTGCACTATAATGCCCACAAAACACTATGACTAAATGTTTCTCTATCTACCATTTCCCATGCCTTCTAATACCATAGTCCAGAAAAGGTTTTCTTCTCTATCTGCCCCTTTTAGGGTTCAAGGTCAACTCGTATGGGTTCCCCTTCCTATACATTTGACTTTGCATCAGTTTCACTTAATACTTCACAAATACTCTAATTGGGTTTTTATGTAACACTCTAATCAATGGGTAGCTACATTACAAAAGGGATACAAAAGTAAGCTATGTCCCCTTCTTTCCTGGAGTTTGCAATTGAAAACTGAGATTTGGTTTGCTTAATAATCATGAAAATAAGAAGATTTCATCATTGAAAACTAAATAAGCTACATTAAAATTCCTAAGAAAAAGATCTAAAATTACTTGAAAGCCAATGAAGGATAAAGAAGTAGGGTTTCAAAATATGTTTTTTCCTTGTCAGCTATGTGAACATTTTCTCTCCTTGCTTTAAGTAGAGAATGTGAAATTCACTTTTACTTGCCTTATTATATCAAGTGATTTTAAAGTGTCACTAAAAAAAATGTTTTTTGTGGGACATCGCACAACTGCCACTTTCAGCAAAGAAACCTAAATGCAGAAGAGGACTTAGCGCTTTGAGGGTCAACCAGAAAACCCACACTGAGTCATGAAGATGTGGAGAACAGACAGTTCTGATCCCCAGACACCCCCAGAAGTAGCCCTGACACAAGATCAGGAGAGACAGAAGGGGTGAGTAAAAACAACAGTTTTTCTTCTCTACACACTTCACACAAGTCTATGCAGTCTCTGCCTACTCTTACCTTTCCTATTTAACAAATTACTGCAAGTCCTAGCCAGAGAAATAAGATAGGAGAAAGAAATTAGGAGTATCCAGAAAGGAAAAGAAGTTGAATTATCCCTGTTTGCTGATGATATGATTCCACACCTAGGAAATCCTAGAAAGTCTGTCAAAAACCTCCTTGCACTGATAAATGACTTCGGTAAAGTCTTGGGAGACAAAATCAACATGCAAAAAAAAGTTGCATTTCTATACACCAACAGCAAACAGACTGAGGACCAAATAAAAAACACAATCCCATTCACAATAATTCACAATAATTACAATAATTCACAATAATTACAATCTTACCAAAGAGGTGAAATGAGGAATGAGAACTACAAAATACTGCTCAAAGAAATCAAGAACAACATAAAAAAATGGAAGAGCATCACATGCTCATGGATTGGAAGAATCAATAGCACCAAGATCTCTATTATACCCAAGGCAACCTACAGATTCAATGCAATCCCTTTGAATTACCAGTATCATTTTTCACAGACCTAAAAACTGCAGTACAGAAATTCACATGGAAGAAAAAAGAACCCAAATAGCCAAAGCAATCCTCAGCAAAAAGAACAAAGCAGAGGCATCACAATCGTAGACTTCAAACTCTACTACAGGGCTACAGTAACCAAAATAGGATGACACTGGTACAAAAATAGACACATAGACCAACGGAATAGAACAGTGAATCTGGAAATAAAACCACCACCTCATCTTCAACAAATCTAACAAAAACACACATTGGGGAAAGGAAACCGTATTTAGCAAATAGTTCTGGGGAAAAGTCTAACCACATGCTGAAGAATGAAATGGGATCTCTACCTATCACCATATGAAAAATTAACTCAAAATGGATCAGGAACTTAAATGTGAAACTTCAAACTATAAGAATCTTAGAAGAAAACTTAGGGAACACCCTCCTGGACATTGACTTAGACAATGAATTAATGACCAAATCCTCAAAAAGCAAATGCAGAAAAATCTAAAATTGATAGGTGGGACCAAAAGAAATCATTAAGAGAGTAAAAAGACGACCCACAGAATGGGAAAAAAATATTTGCAAGCTATGCATTCAACAAAGGCCTAATATTCATAATCTATAAGAAACTCAAACGAATTGACAGAAACCCCACTAAAAGTGGGCAAAGGACATGCACAAACACTTCTCAAAGGGAGACATACAAGCAGCCAACAAACATATGAAAAAATGCTGTTTCACTAATCAAAACTATAATGTAACACCACCTCACATGTGTTAGGATGACTATCATTAAAAAAGTCAAAAAAATAACAGATATTGGTGAGGCTGTGGAGAAAAGGGTCTTCTACACTGTTGGTAAGTATGTAAGCTAGTTCAGCCTTTGTGGAAAGCAGTGTGGAACACCTACCATAATATTACAAGAAAGGGATTGACAGTAGCAGGACACTGCCAAGAGATATGAGGCAAGGATACAACATCCCATTCCAGGTGAAGTGAGGTCCAATGGAAGCCCAAACTTCACCTGTACATACCCAATCCTGACTTGTACCCCACATCTTTAAAAGAAAAAAGAAAAGAAAGCAATGTAGCATTTTCTCAAAAAACTAAAAATTGAACTACCATACGATCCAGCAATCTCACTTCTGGAAATATACCCAAAGGAACACAAATTACTCTACCAAAAAGACACCTGCACCTATATGTTCATTGCAGCACTGTTCACAATAGCAAAACATGGAACCAACGCAGATGCTCATTGAAAGTGGCCTGGATAAAGAAAATGCGGTACATGTACATGAAGGAACACTACACAGCCATAAATAAAAGCAAAGTTATGTCCTTTGCAGCAACATGGAAACAGTTGGAGACCATGATTCTTAGTGAACTGTCACAGAAACAAAATACTGAATACCACATGTTCTCATTCATAAGCAAGCCCTAAATATTGGGCATGTGAGCACAAAGTTGGAAACAATAGACAACTGGGCACTACTAGCTGGGGAAGGCAGGAGGAAGTATAAGGGCCCACAACCACCTATTGTGTACCCTGTCCACTACTAGGGGGAGAGAAGACTTATGAGAAGCCCAAACCTCACCTTCATACAATTTGCTTATGTAGCAGATCCTCACATGTACCCTAGAACTCTAAAGTAAATAAAGAAAAAAATGTTATTAGAGAAAATTTAAAATGGATACAAAAGTAGAGAGACGAGTATAATGAAGCCCTATGCAGCTATCACTCAGTTTAAGAAATTTTTCATTCACGGACAGTCTTATATCATCTATACCCCACTACTCTCCCACACCCAGTGCATTGTGAACCAAACGTCTAACATCACATCATTTTTTTTGTAAATATTTTAATTTGCATTTCTAAAAGGTAAGGACTAATTTTGATTTATATAACTACAATCCTTTTATTCCACCTAAAATATCTTATAATTTCTTAATATCATATCCTATATATGGCCGGTTTTTCAATGTTTCCAATTGTCTCCACGCTTTTTTAAAAAATAGTTTTCTGGTGTAGACCAGGATTCCAATAAGGTACAAACAATGTAGTTGGCTGATATATCTCTTAAGTGTCTTATAATCCATAGGTTCTACCTTGATCTTTTTTTTCTTACCACTTATTTGTTACAGATACCAAGTAATTTGTCTGGATTTTGTTTCCATGGCATCATTTATCATGTTCTTCTGTTCCTTGTATTTCCTGTGATTTGGTAGTAAAATAGAGGGACTTGTTCTGATTTAAGTTTGATTTTTTTAAAGAGGAAACACATTGAGACAATACTTTCTAGGTGTTGCTGTTTATTTCTATTAGGAGTAATATCAAATTATCTCTCTTTTTATGACATTAACAGTCACTGAAGGTTATTGCATATTTGAGTTGACCCTTGAACGACACGGGGGTTAGGAGTGCAAACTCCTGTGGACTCACAAATCTGCGCATAACATTTGTCTCCCCCAAAACTTAACCACTAATAGCCTACTGTTGATCAGAAGCCTTACTCATAACATAAACAGTTGATTAACACATATTTGGTATGTTGCATGTATTATAATACTGTATTCTTACAATAAAGTAAGTTAGAGAAAACTTTATTAAGAATATCATAAGGAAAAGAAAATAAATTTAGAGTACTGAACTGTATTTGTCAATACCATAAGTTGATATCACCATCTGAAGTTGACATCAATCTTCTATCTGAAGTGGCAACCACAAATGCAGATCTCAATCTATGGCACATACAAGCTCTGGCAATTAAGTTCATGAACTTGTCCTAGAGAAACTGCTACATACCTCATTGCTGAATGTCGCTATGGTCACCTTCGAAGTAATCCCCTAGGGAAGCTATGCACCAACACCAATACCTAGTCCACCCATCAAAGCAATTTTAGAATTCTTTTTCTGGAATGGCCATCAGAGCTATTGTCATATTACCTTTGATGTCCTGAATGTCATCAAAATGTCTTCCTTTCAATATTTCCTTTATCTTTGGGTAAAGAAAAAAGTCATTGGGGGCCAGATGAGGTGAGTAGGGAAGGTGCTTCGAAACAGTTGTTTACTGGCTAAAAACTCCTTCACAGACAGTACCAGGTGAGCTGGTACATTGTTGTGATGCAAGAGCTTCTTTGGGACCATTTTTACACACACCTTTCTCATGCCAAGATTTTCAGTTAAGATTTTCCTAACTGTTTCTGTATCAATTTTTCATTTGGTCTGCTATTTCCCTCACAGTCAGCTGATGACTTTGACATACAATTTGACAATTTTTGCAATGTTTTTGTCAATTCTCCTCATCACTGGCCATTCTGACCTCTCTTCATCAGTGATGCTTTTTCTCCCCTCAGAAAAACCTTTAATCACATGGAACCAACCATGCTGCCCATTGAAATTGGACTTGATTTTTTTTAAATGTGGTAAATATATATACATGATACAATACTATGCAGTCATAAAGGACAAAATTATGGACTTCACAACAACTTGGATGGAGTTTGAGTCTATTATATACTCAGTGATCTATCACAGAAACAAAGAACAGAGTCCACATGTTCTCACTCATAAGCGGACCCTGAGCAATTACCATAATACTATAAGAAAGGGATTGGCAGTAGTGGGATACTGCCAAGGTGGAAGGAGGGTTCACAACACCAATAAGGGTACCTACTCTCAAACCAGGCAAAGTGGGGACCAAAGGAAGGCCCAAACTTCACCTGTATGATGACCACTTATGTATCTAACCCTGAATCATACTCCACATCCTAAAGAAAGAAAGGAGAGAAAGAAAGAAAGAAAGAAAGAAAGAAAGAAAGAAAGAAAGAAAGAAAGAAAGAAAGAAAGAAGGAAAGAAGGAAAGAAAGAAAGAAGGAAAGAAAGAAAGAAAGAAAGAAAGAAAGACAAACCTTTAATCCATATGTACACTACTGTTTTCTTCATGGCATTATCCTCTTAAACTTGGACTAACATGATTTCACTTCCACTCTTGCCAAGTTTAACAAGAAATTTAATATTTGTTCATTTTTCTAATTCATTCTCCAGTAGTCTCAAGAGAGCACACAAAAACATGCAACAATAATAATTAATGCCACTCAACAAGACACCGCCACACATCAACAAGAACACAGCTGTGAGACACTGATTTACAAACCTTACCAAGTTGTTTGTACAGTGCTGCCAATATAAGGGCACGGTGGCAAGTTCGTGAACTTAATTGTCAGTCGTCATATCAAGCAATTTGACTTTTTCTTGTAATGTCATGCCCTTTCTCTGTTTTTTGGGAGCATTTCCAACATCACTAGTGGCACTTTGTGTGAGTCCCACCATGTTATTCAGAGTTTATGATATTGTACTAAACATGATGAAAAATATATGAGACCCAGGAGAAGTCACTTTTTACTGCGATACACAATTTACTGGGGAGATCAACAGCTCATACAAAAATGATTAGTGTTGCATGGTGTTTTAAGTAGATACTGGCAACACTTGAGCTCACCATAATAGCAACAGGAGGTGGCTGTGAAATTATATTATTACAGTAGTACAGTATATATTACAATTAATTTTATGCAGTTATGCATTTTTACATTTGTTTACATTTTTTACTGCAAATACATCTTGTATCGTCTGTAAATGTGTACATAAGTTTTGATAAATTTTAACTTTTTATAATAGATTTGTGGATATTTTATGGTAATAAATGATAAGATAGAGTAGTATCTACATATATTTTGTGCATTTATGGCAAACTTTACTTTTTCTTAACTTTCGTAATATTTCCAGGCTATGTGATTCGTCTTAGAGTTTTTTCAAATTGTTGCAAATCTCCAAAAAAATCTATTGAAAAAATACGTGTATAAGTGGACCCATGCAGTTTAAACTCATGTTATCCAAGGGTCAATTGTATTTAATTCCAGTATATTCTAAATGGTATATTCTAATCCTATCATTCCTCCTTTATTGATTGAAATAAATCTATAAAAAAGGAGAGTTTTTCTCTCATCAACTCTTTGGTTATCCTGAAATACAAAAGTATTTCAACTTTTGTATACGAAAGTTGGATAAATGTTTTATTCTTTCCCTTTATTTACCTATTTTTTTTTTTTGAGTTGGAGTCTCACTCTGTCGCCCAGACTGGAATGCAGTGTCATGCTCCCGGCCACTACAGCCTCAACCTGCTGGGCTCCAGCCTCAGTCTTCCAAGCAGCTGGAACTACAGGCGCGTACTACCATGCCCGGCTAATTTTTGTTTTTTTTTGGTAGAGATGAGGTCTTGCCCAGGTGGGTCTCAAACCCGTGGGCTCAGGCAGTCCACTCACCTCAGCCTCCCAAAGCGTGGTATTACAGGCTGAGCCACCGAGCCTGGCTATTTACCTATTTTAAAACCTGTCAGGTTATTTCTTAGTATCTTCCGAAGATGATTAATTGATTTGCTCATTTTTTGTATCATTATTAACTGATGAATTTTAGAATATTTGATATGTTTCATTTGGTTGTAATAATTATTTTGTTGATGTTCAAATTGTCCTATCTTTGACAATTAAGCCTCTTAAGCTTGTTCTGAGTCCTTTTGACATGACCCTCATAGTTGTTGATAGCATCTTAGCTTTCTGATAATGACAAATTGTTCCAGGTCATTTTGTACATTTCCTGCTCTATATCTGAAATCAACTTTCTCTTCAAAGAGCCCAATTTCTTTTATTATGTCATAGTAGTTAGAGGCCACAGTCTGAGCAGTAAGTGTGCTTATTGCTTCTGGATTGGTCATTGTTTTTAGGTCTCTTCAGCAGACAGAGCTAAGAAATACGTATTTTTTTTTCTAAAGAGAAACTATATTACTAAAAATATGATTTTTCCAATTCATGTTCTGGACTATAAGGTTGCACTTAACCTCACTGATGTTATATCTGTATCTCCTCTCCCCTTGCCAAAAATCCTGGTTCTCAGTGAAACAGCATAATCACCCATTTACTTTATCCCACACTACACACACAATAGTCTCAGAAAAACAATACCAACACAATCACCAACTGTATGATTATTGAAAACAGGTGGTTTTTTTTCGCTCTTTTTGTCTTTAGTATGTATATTCTACTAGAGATGTATAAATTTCTGTTGACCTGTGATACATTTCACTTCTAATGTAATATCATTTCCATTTTTCTTTCTTTTAGAGACAGGGTATCTCTCTGACACCCAGGCTGTAGTGCAGTGGTACAATTATAGTTCACTGCCACCTCAAACTCCTAGACTCAAATGATCCTCCTGCCCCAGTCTTCTAAAGTATTGGGATTACATTTGTGAGCCACTGTGCCTGGCTGTTTTTCTTATTTTTTATTTTAAAAACTTCATTACTAATTCCTAAAATGTTTAAATGTTTATTTCAAATTTTTCATTATAAAGTAGGAAAGAGATTACAAATAGGAATTATTATAGAATTTATTAATGTAATTATCTTGAAGTGGCATAGTTTTATCCTCAGGATACTAGTGCCTGTTTTTTTTCCTTAGACCTGACGCAGATAATTTCACAACTTCATTCATTCATTCAAAAAATCCCTAGTAAATGATATAAAGCAATGAGAAAAGAGGTATAAGGAATTTAACATATATTGAGTTTCTACTATGTGTCAAGATTTTGAAGGCACTTTGTATACATTATCTCATATAGTTTTATAAAAACATTTTGAAGTGTACGCTATTGTTTTGAAATCAATTTCCAGATGAGATAATTGAGGCTCAGGGAGTTCCCTTTGTTCAAAACCACAAAGATATTAAGTGGGGAAACCATAATTAACATATGAAATCTGTTTTACTCTAATATCATGTGTAAGATGCCATTTCTGTCCTTAAGGAGTCTATGGAGGGTTAACGCACAGGAATGACAAGGGCACTCAGAGTTCAGGCAAAGAGGCATTAAACTGCCAAGGCACCACAAGAGAGGTGGTATTTCACTTGATTTTCAGAAAGTAATGGAATTCT
Organism: Carlito syrichta; assembly: GCF_000164805.1. Lineage (NCBI taxonomy): Eukaryota > Metazoa > Chordata > Mammalia > Primates > Tarsiidae > Carlito > Carlito syrichta. The sequence goes on along the minus strand of NW_007251429.1, from coordinate 36,782 downwards.
GTTATATGGAGAGTGAGTACATTCTATGTCAAAAGTTGGGGAGGAATAAAATTCTGTAGGTAAGAAAGTGTAATGGGTTCTTAAACAGATAGTCTGGTTGGGCCAAAGTTTGATTAATATAGGGAAATAGTCAGACCTAAAATATAAACTGTTGCCCGGGGTCCCAGTTGGGGTCATTCTGAGGACTTAGGACAGCCAGAAACTTTTGAAGGTTTCGGGCAAATGAACCTTGGTGATGATCAATCCTAGCCACCGGGCAGTCTCTGTCTAACCAAGATTGTCCTTCTAGGAGGATCTTAAGGCAAGACCCAGCTTCATAGATCCACAAATCTCACTGATTGACTGCATGTTTTCTAGCAATTTCTTGGCAGAGTTGCATTTTGTCTTTTATATTTTGCTACTAGACATTTTGCCAAATTTAGCCTTTCTGTCGAAGAGCTGGGAGAAGTCCCATAAAGTATTGCACTGTGATTGGCAGTGGTTGTTCTAAATTCTCTCAGATACAAACAGATAAAGTCTGACTCTAATTGGACATAATCTACTTGTTGAAATTTTGAACAAATAAATCTTAGAGAAATGTGACATTTCATTGGTTTCTTATAAGAGTTCTGCTAAAAATAGGCTTATTAACTTATTTAATAATTATGGGGAATTGGAAGCAACAGGAAAAACATCACAATTAAAGAGATTTTAGTAAAATTATGTTCAAAGTGGGTAAGGACTTTTTACTATAAAAATGAGTTGCACCTAAATTGTATACAATAGACTTTCTTGTTTGAATAATTTCATTAGCTTAAAATTTTCCCTTTGCTCAGAACTGAAGTTCAAACATGACTACCTGATATTTGCATATATCCCCTTCATGGAGATTTTTAACATAGTGAATTGCCTCCCTGTTATCCCCTTTTTATAAGAAAGTATGAGATTGTATAATTCATGATAAATAAGTTTCCTTAAATATGATATTTGCTACTTAATTGTCTTTACAATTCATAATATATAAATCAAACATAGTTGAGCTCTGTGAAATCTATCTTTTGAGTGATCTGTTGCCTATAATAGCATTAGATATAAAGTATGTCCTTGGTATTCTTAGTATTCTTTCTTTCTTATGTACTTTTTAAATTGTAATAGTTTGAATAGTTTCCTGACAGGTAACAAAACAGAATCTTACATAGAAATAGGGCATAGACTTCACCGATACTCAAAAATAATCCAGTTTTTGGAGGCTTAAACCTAAGTTTAAAAATGTCTGCTGGATATATCTTTATAAAATTCACATTTTTGGCAGAAATAGTTCATTAATTATTGTAAATATATTTACCGAATGAAGTTATGCACAGATATTAATGCCTTTAGTACTATACTGCAAGGTGCAGTACAGAAATAAAGTCATCGTTTCAATGGGTCAATAATTCCACACTCACTACTCCTCACAGAAGATTTTATCTGAGATACACTGATAATTATATTCACTTGGCATGTGAGCTTCAGTTGCCCTCCTTAAGCTTCAATGTTTTATTTTGTGCTAGTGTAGACCCAGTCGAAGCTCATGTTCACCAAGGTTATGTGTTTAGGCTATAGCTGTGCTTCACACCTTTGACTGTACTTTAAAACCACCTGGGGAGCTTTCTAAAATGTATCCGTACTGGGGCCCCACTGTCAGAGATTCAAATTTAATTGGTCTAGCTGCAAGGTCACAGCATTTGCACAAGGCCAGAGAGCACCATTTGCTGAGAACTTGTTCATCTCCCAGCCCTCCAACTTCCTGGAGCAGAACTCTACTATATGCCGTGTGAATGGTACCCACTGTACTTGTGCAAACTTGGAGACCCTAGAGATAGGGCCTGAGGACACCTGGCTTCAAAAGCTCTCCACATGTTCTAATCTGCAGCCAGAATTGAGAACCTCTGGGGTATAATGTAACTTAGACATTAAGAGCCTGGATTAAGAAGCCTTGTATTAATAGAAATGGATTCAGAAATCTAATTCTACTACTTTCTTGCTGAGTGACCTCAGGAAAGCCATTTAACCTCCTAGGACCTCAATTTCTTCCTAAATAAAATAGCAGTACTATTACTTACCTCATGAGGTTATATAAAAGAAGAAACAAGGTGGTCAAAATGAAATGTGTGGCACAAAGTTAACACTTAATAAGCCACTATTATTATTTTAGCTGTTAAAGCAAGATTTCTGTATTAGTCTAGATTCTTTCAGTATTAAGTTACAGAAGTCCAACTCAGATTACCTGAAGCAAAAATGAAGAATGTAAGCAAGGTACACGAAGGATAAAGTTGGATCTGGCCTCAGATTTTGGCATTTGAATGCTGCTAGGGCACACATTATCTCTTTATGGTGCTTATACCAACTTCCCTTCTCTTGGTCCCCTCATTCTTTCAGGTAAATTTCCCCCTTAGGCTAAACTATGACCCTAGCTGCTTAAGATATATCTTTGCAGCCTCTTAAGCATAGAACAGCCAAATAATCCATCCTTGCTAACTCAGTGGCCCAGCCTGGCTCCTATGTCCATCCCTGTGGTCAGGGAGTGTAGTCATCAAAATGGGGAGAAGCAGTATTGTGTGGATGAATACAATAGCCATCTTTATTTCATTATTGAGCCCTTATTCAAAATAGATAAAATACTTAAAAACCTCTGACATCCTAGGATCTATTGGCAGATTAGGAAAGTCAGGAGTAAGGTCCCAGAAACAATAAATTCCCTAAAATTAAAACACTTAGTTTATCTGCTCTTCTTGACCTATGCACGATAATCATCCTCTAAGATGACTTTAAGACAACAAAAGCACTCCTTAGCCCCTCTGATCCAGTTGTCTCAGATTGATAGGCAGATGAAGAGTTGAATCAGGTCATGCCATGCTCAGCAATCTGTATTATCTAATACCTGAAGTGCTTTTTCCTCCCATTCCCAGCCCACAGTCTCTCCTTACCCATAAAAGTAAGAAAACTAAGCAGAGTTAAAGTGTTATTTATAGGAACTCTCTACAGCTACTCCACTGTTTATGTTATGCAAAAAAAGGCAATGAGGAAAACAATCACAAAGGGTCCAGAGGCATCCTTTAATATTTGAATTGTTCCAGCCACTTACCTAACACTTTTGGTGGAGAGGCAGCAAGTGCCATGAAAGAGGAACAAGATTCTTCATTATACAGTAGTGTGCTTTTGACAAGTTATTTAACTTCTCAGAGTTTCAGTTTCCGACCTGTAAAATAAGGGCAATAATATTTCACAGGACTATTGTGAGAATTGAATGTATTTGAACGTGATAATGTATTTGAAAGTCAATTACACTCTATACAGTTGATCTTCAATAAGACGTTTTTCAGGGGGGTTTTGATAGGTTTATATTTTTAAAATTATTGAAGAGGCTTTGCTATGAACATGATCTCAGTTATTTAGAGCCAGTAGTGAGAATGACTGGGCATGTACCTCACTATCGTAAGAAACATGGCAACAGATGCACAAGTATTATTGGTATTCGCCAGCTCTTGGGTCTTTCATAATTTGTGGTTACAAGAAAGAGTGATGGAGCTGCTGGCATTCACTCTAAACTAACCTGCCACTGTAAGGTTCAATGGTCTTATTCAGAAAAACAGCCTGATCCTTCTATAACATGGTGCATACTTCAGAGAATGATGTCAAGAAGAAAAAGGTCCAATATTAATGACATTACTAGCTCTTCTATTTCAAAGAATGCCTGTAGGACTTTGAGGTTGCTTTAGAGTTTCTATTCAGTCAAAGTAAGTTGTTTATAGGTTGATAAGAGTTGGTTCAGGATTATATGAGTGGAAGCACAAAAGCACCTGGCCAAGGACACAGAATGACACTCGTACTGACTCTCTCAGGCAACATCATTTTCTAGATTATGTACTAGTCTGAGTATTCTCCACTGGCAAGGAGCATCACCCCAAAAGGTGATATTAACATAGTATGTATCAAAAAAAAAAAAAAACCAGAGTGTTTCTTCTCTAGTCTGGAAATGGGGCAGGCATGTCTGTAAACCTCTTTTAGTGTTAAAACTATATAACCAAAAAACCCACATTTTTCCAGAAGTGAAAATTTCTTGTGATGTAAAAGAAGAGCACTTTGAATGAAGGAGCAGTCTACTCATAAACTTTTGGAAGCAAGAGATGAAATAGTGCAAAACTGCCTATATCAAACAAACATGAACAAAGGTCAACTATGGATTTTAAATTGTTCAAAAGATTGGTACTTCAACATACTAAAATGCAGGGAACAAATTGATGAGAATATCTTGGATATGAAGGAGCATTTTAAAAAAAAATTTTAGCATCTGGTCTTGGAACCAATTTTATTTCAATTTTTGCTAATAAATCTGTGTAAATGCCTGATTTATACAGTTTACGTATCCCATGGCAACGTGTTCTTTTGCTTCTCTCTTTCATTTCCTTTCTACTCCTCCTTAATTATTTTCTTGAGAGAATCAGGAAAAGATTTCCTATTTCTCAACTGTTGAATCTATTTATGAAAATCTGAACTAAACAATTTAGCACAATTAAGCAGGATGCCTCATTCATCAAACCTTCATTTTTCTAAGACACCAATCCTGTCAGTCACCAGAAAGTATGTGTTAAGTGGAGACTGTGTTTCCCATCTTTTAGTGTGCTACATCTGTTGATGATTACAGAGGCACATACTATGCCATTCATATCATGGCATGTCTCCCTGCCTCAGTTCACAGGCCCTTGGGGACATTTACAAAGTGTGTGCCTTTTTAACTTAGAACTAAAGAGTTTAATTTTGACTGAGAATGTGTTTATGTGCCTTGTAAAGGAGCTGGTCATTCCCTTTTGCTTTCCCTTATCATCGTGTGTGTGTGTGTGTGTGTGTGTGTGTGTGTGTGTGTACACACCAAAGAAGAACAAGCCAGGAAATGAACATAAAGAATTTTTTTCTACCCATCCACAAACGTTTCTTGCAAATCACTGTTTTTATTTTTTATTTATTCTTTTATTAATAGCATCTTTCTTGACTTCTCTTGGATTTTTCTTCTCTTTTGAATACTGTTGTGCTCTGATTTAATATCCTCATGGTCTTCAGTCAAGATTTGGGTCAGATTTCTTATCATGATATATATAATTAAAAATCATCACGATGCACTCTGGAGCTATAGCCCCTTTCCTTAGGATCTCTTCCTCACCAGTAAGGATATAGCATTTTTCATCCAATAAGCCATATTACTCGAGAGGTATCTAGTACCTAGAAAAGTGGAACTGAATCTATGTCATCTGTCCAGATACTTTAGCTCTCTAATCGTAACACCTGGGATACTTGAAAATATCCAGAATATTGACCATTTCTGCCATTATTCATCCAAATATTTAATATAGGGCATGTGTGGCCATAGTAGCATTATTATTATTATTATTTTTACATTTAAAAGAGTTACTGCTTTTGGACACTGTGAGCATATCTTATTAATATTTTGAAAATTAAATTCTAGTATAGGAGCTACCTAAACAAGTACTTAATGGCTGAAAGAAGAACCAGGAGAGAAAGAAGTTGAAACTGAGGTTAAAGTCAATGATAGTTTCATCCATAGTGGTTAATGGTGTTTCTTAATCTTTAAATATCAAGTGTGTTGTAATGCTTAATTATCCTTATTATTTAAATGACTTGCCATAATACTGGAGAAAAGAGGAAATGACTTACAAATTATTTAATGTTTATTAAAAAAGGAACATCTTTAGGGGCTTTGACATTTCTGCAAAAGGAAGCTGTTAATTTCTAGGCTATCACATCCTTCAAATGGGGAAAACACATGCCTGAGCGTATCTCTTCTCCAGCATTAAATTTTGCATCAGTTTCCTATTAAACTCAAGGATATGTGAAGGAAGCAATTTTAATTGCTTGGCACTTAAAAAGCCTGCTCTAATGCTCAATGAGTTAGAAATATTTTGAAAATTTGATTGCATTTAGAGCCACACAAATTTACCTGTAATAAAACTTTTGCTGCATGCCTAAATAATGTGTCTTCTAGAAATGAACATTTAAATGAACTATAGAATGCTCAGTAGGGAAAGGGAAGCTAATATTCATCAAAGACTTACAAGGTGCCAAATACATTACATTCCATATTTTATCTGCTCCTCTTAACATCCATATGAGTAGGTATTGCTGCTTCTGTTTTACAGATAAGAAAATTGAGGCTAAAACCAGTGAGCGAATTTACCTCAGTAGTAAGAGGTGCAGAGCAGATCTGAAACCTGCTCTGTTGGACTGTAAAGTTTGTTTTCCTTCTCTGCTGTCTTTACATTTTTGGGATTATGTTGAAAACAGCAGAGTGGCAGCTTATTTGTTCATATAGGTTTGGCAATCCATGTGTCCTGATTCACCAAAGACACACACTTGGCCTCACACACAGAAATCCACTTGGAGGCTGACTTACCTGGATTTGTGTCTAAACTACCCCATATATTTAATAATGCTAGATCCTCTCTCCAGTTACTACTTTTTAGTCAGCTTAAACTGTCTCAAAACTTGCACTGTCCCAGAGGAATACCAAGAATGTTGTCTTATGTTAACTAACCATGTGCTGTGCTGTCTCACATTAATTAAATTTATGGTACCTAAATCAAGAGTCCTTCAGATTGACTTTTGAAGTGTGTCTATCTCTAGCATGGGAAGACCCCATTTTGAGATTTTCCTACACTAAAACAAAGCAAACCACCTCCAGGCATCCTTCAGAGTCCTTTCAACCGATCGCCAAACATTAGAGGAATCTAGTCTCTATGGAAGTTTTTAATAAACCTCATTATTTGACAATTAGTCAAATGTCTAGAATATGGCATCCCTTCACTATTTATTTTTCCACTTCTGGTTATGTTTTAAGACTCCTTTGATGTTGTTTGCCCCCCAGGTGGTGGTAAATGACTAGGATGGCTAATAGGCTGCTTCCGCAGGCTTCTGCTAACAACTGCCTCATAAATATTCAACAGGGGCACTCTGCGAAGGGCTTGGGAATGAGGTGACCTGCCAAATCTTTCCACATCTAATATCTATGATAATGGCTGCAAATTACATAGGACAGAAGGAATGGCCTTGTGCTGTGAAAAACCGAAGGGGAATCAATCCAGCCTGTGGCCCCTGGTCAGGCAGGCAGCTGACTCGCGGACTGCACCTCTCCCAGGCGCCGGCGAGGTCAAGGGCCTCCCCCCTGCCTAATGAGCAGTTCTTCCTCAGCAAGTCGGCACCGCCCCAAAGAGTGATGAGCTCTTCTCTGTATTTTAATTTTTTTTGTCATAATGGTAATTAGCATCACATCTTGAATAGTAAATTAAGAAATCCAAAACAGAATTTTAAATTTAAAAAGCTTTTCCACTAGGAATCCAGTTGCATTAATTTTGTGAACTGAAGGTAAGCTAAATTAGCAAAGTTTGTGCATTCATTACCTCACCCTAATCCTCAACATCACAAATGCAAAAGGCTGTCATTAAATTTGAGAACTGACAAGAACTGGGATTTCTCAATATGAGTGTTGAAAGATTCATTTGAAAAGATCTCACTAGAAAACACAAAAGGTTATTGCTCACATGGAATATTTTATATTCATAGTCTGTACCTGGTTAAAATACCAATTTACAGTATCTGGTTTAAAAAGAAATTATACATTTAGAGCACTTGATCAGATTGAAATATTTCGAGTTTTGTTCTCATGATATAGAAGTATGGTTAATGAGACAATATTGGAATTTTTTTATCAAAGGATATTTGATTTTCAGTTATCATATCCAAAGAGAAGCTAAAACAGAAAGAGAAACAAGAGAAAATGAACTATTTTTTCACCCTCTTTCTTCATAATGTGATTTTTCAAAAGAGAAAGTACTTCTTTGGCAATATATCACACTTTGCATTTACTCTAAAAATAATAATGGTAAAAAACAAAACAAAACAAAAAAAACCAGTAATGATAAAAGCAGTGTAATACATTTCATGAAATATATAATTAATTTTCACCAAACTAGTTACCAAGCTGGTAGTGGGCAAAAGTGTAAATGTTTCATCTTTGATCAATGGAATTTTACTTTTATGAATAGCCATGCCGTGATTTATACGTCTGTGGCACATTTTACAAATCTGTGTTCAAGATGAGCATTTGGGAAAAGGTTCATTGACTTTACTTAATTCATGTTGTTTGGCTCTGTATACTACACTCAAGTCCCACATGAGACTTTTCTAAAAAGAAATTTTACACAAATTGCTTACTTTATTATAGACTGCATAACCTAGAATGGCTTTTTAAAAACCAGCATGTGTGATTTCACTATGAATTTTCAAATGTTATACAATTGTTGAAGAACAAAAACTTATCTGTTTCAACAGTGAAAATGAGAATAAATTGAGATTTAAATGCTAGAGTAGCTGAGGCTAATGTTCCCCTGAGAAGTTGTTACCATAGGACCCTCATTCCCTTATGTTGCTTTACTAGTTTAAAGATTTTTGCATCTAGAACCTGCAAGATGGTTTTTTTAAAAATGCTAATTTGAGGTCATATCTGTGTGTAGCATTATTTTTTTATCAAACTTGATTAATTTTAACCATCAGTAGCTCAAAAGAAAGCTCAATTAAAACTACTACATATAAGCCGGACTTGGTGGCTCAGCCTGTAATCCCGTGCCTTTGGGAGGCTGAGGTGAGTGAATTGCCCAAGCCCGCGGGTTCGAGACCCGCCTGGGCAGGCAAGACCTCATCTCTACAATAAAATCAAAAAATTAGCCGAACGTGATAGCGCGTGCCTGTAATTCCAGCTACTCGGAAAGCTCAGGCGGAAGGATCGCCAGAGCCCAGCAGGTCGAGGCTGCGGTGGCCGGGAGTGGCCACTGCACTCCAGTTTGGGTGACAGAGTGAGATCCCAACTCAAAATAAATAAATAAATAAATAAATAAATAAATAAATAAATAAATAAAATAAATTAAGCTCTAATTCTAATAATCAAATTATAAAAAATGGAGAGAAACATGCTATATAATCAAGAAAATTCAGACCAAGGGAAATTCGATAGGTAAACAATCAAGGCTTTTTTTTAACAAAGAAATTCTTTTTTTATAATCAATATTTTTTATTATGATATTGTGGGGCTACAGCTAAGGGTTAGGTATACAAATATGCTTCATTCAGGCTCCCTTGTTGATAACAGGTGTCTCCACATCCCCAGACAGATGTTTACTACCATTAGTCATCCCCCTTCCCACCCCCATAGTTTCCCACCACTGTCAGTCATTTTCTTATGGTAGTGCGTTGGATGATCAAGGTCCACTATATGAGTGAGAACATGTGATACTCAGATCTTTGTTTCTGTGAGAGGTCACTCAGTATTATAGACTCTAATTCCATCCAGGTTGTGAAATTCTTGATTTTGTTCTTTTTTATGGCTGCATAGTATTCCATCATGTATTTGTACCACAGTTTTTTAATCCAGTCCTCTTTTGATGGACATCATGGTTGTTTC
>NW_007251429.1:23155-27275 GCF_000164805.1 Carlito syrichta | reverse complement strand
TGGAACTACAGGCGCGTGCTACCACGCTCGGCTGATTTTTTGATTTATTGTAGAGATGAGGTCTCGCCAAGTTGCCCAGGTTCTTATTTTATAGCTACACTACAGGCAGTCTATTTCTTGTCTTGTTGTATATGTAGTAGTTTTAATTGAGCAGCACTTTGGGAGGCCGAGGAGAGTGGATTGCCTGAGCCTGTAGGTTTGAGACCCACCCAGGCAGCTTGGCGAGACCTCATCTCTACAATAAATCAAAAATTAGCCCGGCATGGTAGCGCATGCCTGTAGTTCTGGCTACTTGGAAGGCTGAGGTGGAAGGATTGCAGAGCCCAGCAGGTTGAGGCTGCAGTGGCCGGGAGCGTGCCACTGCACTCCAGTCTGGGCGATGTAGTGAGGCGCCAACTCAAAAAAAAAAAAAAAAAACAAGAAAGTTGCATTGCTTCTACCTACCTTTCTGTGTGTTTGCAGCTTTTCTAAAAGCACAGACCTGGAAGCAATTCTAATAATCCAGGGTATAGTCCTTCAGTCAAGGATAATATAGTCTCCCCTTCAATTAAGACCAGACCTACAACTGCAGATTCTGCTAACATCAGAACAGTCTGCTAGTTTCCTTCCATCTGCTGTTTCTACAGGATGTTTTCCCTACAGGCATAAGGGCAGCAACTTTGTTCAAGAAGATCTGAAAAACCTCTAGATCCCTTTCTGCTGGAGATTTGTTTATTTTGTAGTCTATAAAAACTAAGAGGGCTCTTTCTGAAAATTTTGGTTGGTGACTTGTAATTTAAACATTTGCCACTTTTCCTTTTCAACGCTACCCTTTATGCATATGATCCTTTCTTTAATGTTGAGTGGCCTTTTGAAAGCACCCCTGAACCAGTAGTATTCAAACCATGTAGTTAAGAGTCTCCTATAAAGCTTGTTGCAAGTACAGAGTCCCATAGAACAAAATATTAATGTAGTAAGTCTGGCATGAGACTCAGAATTTTCATTCTTCCCAAGTTCTCCTGAGGACTAAGATACAGGGCATCCGGGAACTGTTCTTTGAAGAACAGGATGGACTCTGAATCCTTGCTTATCTGTTTACACAGAAACTACCAATCATAGCCACATGAGAACTATGTGATCTAGGCAGTGTTTTTCCCAGGTATGTTAATGCTATCAGTTTCAGAATTCACAGGTCAACAATGAGGCAACTCCACATGAACAGAGCAGTTGGGTGGATTCTGAGAGTGCTCTGGAGTAGGAGGACCTGGGTGAGCTCCAGGACAATGTGGCTGATGCTCTGGCATTGTTGCACAACTTGTATGACTCAGTTTTCTAGTGTGAGAGTGCAGATAATCATCTCTGCCTCCTACCCACACAATACCAATGTCCTGACAAATAATGAGGCACAACTTGTAAAAATAAACTAATTTCTACATAGTGGTATAATTATGTAAGTAACAGATATTCCGAAACCCAACACCAATTGAAAACTTAGCATTTTCTTAATGTTTTATAATAATTTCCCTCAGCTTTAGATGACAGATTGTAAAACCACTTCCTCAGAGACTTACCCCATAACTTTCTACTTTACCTTCATCCTGTCTCAATTCATTTCTTTAAAGGATATTGAGATACCAGATTGCATGTCATGTTTCTAAACCACCCTCTAATGGGTATCCTTGGAAATCGTACATTTCCCACACTCAGAACCCTGGAGGTCAACCATATTTGACTTGCTGAAAATAATAACCAGCTGCTGAGCTAACCAAGGAGATTGTATGGAATAAAAAGTCAGGTTAAACCACAAATCCCTACCCAATCATGAGTCAGTGTGTGGGTGCCTCTGTGTAAGACCTCATTCAAGAGCAGGAGTACTTCAAGTAGTTCTTTGGAATTAGAATTTTTGCAAGGAAGCATCCTCAATCCACCTTCACTAAGAAACCACCTCTTCCTCTCCAAACACTATGATGCAACTTCACATCAGAACAGTAAGCAGCAAGGGTTCGTGCCCCATTAACCTCTTCTTTGTCTAAGACCAGAGACACACCTGTGGTGGAACAAGTTGAGTTCATTACTTTTTGCAGTGAGGGAGAACCTATGCCATGGGGAACCCTTAGGCATCTCAATAAAGGGGTATTACAAAGGATTTAGAGGATGTGGGTTTGGGTTAGAGGGAAATTTGGGGGAGAGTCCAAGGAAGCAGAGGTTTGCTCTCTTGGGTGCTCTTAGGAACTAAGGATAATTCTATGACTGGGTATCTTAATAAATTGCATCTCTAGGAAAGGCAGACCAAATGGAGACTAAGTCATCACTCATATCACATTCAGAAAAGGAGATATTTGGTATTTTTGTTTGTACAGTGACTATGTTTTCCCTGGGTTTAGCCAAAATTATGAACTGGTTACTTTGACTCACTTCATCACAGTTGCAGAGTGGCCTTATCTGTTGCTGGTGTTCTGTGAGATTAGTTGTGTGTCATCAAGAGGACAAGATGATTTCTTTAACAGCACTGACTCCTACCTGTAATGTCAGACAAGTTCTCAGATGTCAGAGGCTACTTTCTTCTTTTTTAGAGTGTCTTTAGGGGTATAAAATTCATTTTAGGGAAGTATGACTTTTCATGGTGAACATTTTAGGTTCTCTTTGTAGATGCTGTTTTTAGAATCAGTCTTTAATTTTGCCATTGTTGATTTATGATAAGTTGAGCTAATCTCAAGTTGCATGTTCCTAGCATTTAGGAACTTATGCACTGGGAACACTTAGAGATTTAGGGACAGATAAGTGGAGAAAGGCTTCTCTCGTGATGCAGTGGGTCAGTAGGGAAATTATAAGGAAGAATAAAGAGAATTAAATGATTGCCAAGTCTACTGAAGTGAGTGGTAGACAGAAAGGTAGGTGGGTGAATGGATAGATGGAGGGATGGATGGATGGAAGGAAGGACGGAAAATATCAAGCTCATCTGAACATCTTATCACTCCAGAGAAGCTGCAGTTATCCTGAATACCTCCAGACCCAATAACCAACAAAGGACATGAATCCTACCCTTTAATTATTTGTCTGTTTATGTCTGTATGTATGTGCATACGTATGTATGTAGTGCACTTGTTTAAAACATAATACTGAAATTATGGACTGCTAAAATTATGGTAAAGAGTAGCTATGTTCCAGTAGGCTTTTGTTGCTTTATAACTGAAAAGAAAATATGTGGGATGAAAACTCTTGTAGAAACCTGTGTGCACCGTTTAGTTTTAACACCTACCACCTTTGAAATCTGTCAAAACTCTGTTGTTGGCTATGGTTATCCTCAGAATTATAAGATTGAAAGGCTACAAAATGTTCATTTTCATATAAACACAGAACGGATTCATGGTTGGGGGGATGCATGCCTTTTCCAATAGGAACTTCCGCAGAACCACTCCTTAGAAAGGAGTTCTTCCTCAAGAGGTGAGGGAGAAGACTCCATTGTGACACATGAATGGCACAGATAACAGTGGAGATTGAGCTCACACTTGATGCTGTATTTCTGGGACAGGGATGACAGCAGCCCCTCCTTTTGTATTCTTTGTAAGGGCTGGGCCTTTCTCTCTCTCTTTCTGTTTCTCTCTGTCTATTGCTATTCCTAGAGATCAGTTGTCACCTTCCCCCAAGTTCATGACCCTCCAGCTCTTTCTTGTCTTTGCAGCCGAACTTTTTCTCCTCTCACTCATTTTTACTTCTCTGCACTCTGAATTCCACATGGAACTGCCCACCGGGACTACCTTTCCAAGGACTCAAAGTTCCTCTTTTTGGCCAGATTAAACTGGCTCATTCTAGTCCTTTTTTTTTTTCCTTGATATTTCTGGAAGAGTGATACAGTTGAAAAATTTTCTATTTTAAATACGTGGGATACAATTCAGGGTAAGGTATACAAAAATATTCATTATGCAGGTACCCTTGTTGATGAGGTGTGCCCCTCCTCCCCAGCAGTTTCCCACTACTGCCATTCCCACCCTCTCCTGGCAGTTTCTCATTACTGCCAATCCTTTTCTTATAGTATTATGACAGTTATTCAAGGTCCACCTATGAGTGAAAACATGCAGCCGGGCTCGGTGTCTCAGCCTGTAATCCCACGCCTTTGGGAGGCTGAGGTGAGTGGATTGCC
>NW_007251429.1:0-23135 GCF_000164805.1 Carlito syrichta | reverse complement strand
AAAAAAAAAAAAAGAAAACGTGATACTCGGTTCTTTGTTTCTGTGAGAGATCACTCAGTATAATAGCTTCTAAGTCGATCCAAGTTGCTGCGAAGTTCATAATTTTGTCCTTCTTTATGGCTGCCTAATATTCCATCTTGTATATGTACCACATTTTTTTAATCCAGTCCTCTTTCAATGGGCAGCACAGTTGGTTCCATGCTTTTGCTATTATAAATAATGCTGCCATAAACATGTGTGTACAGGTTATCTTGAAACTCTTTATGTCCTTAGCTTCTGACCACTTCTCCTTCTTGGTTTTCACCTCCATCCTCCCCACTCCTTTTCAGCTTCCTCTCCTTGGGCCAGTCCCTTGAGATCAGAATCTGAAATCTATAGAAACCATTTTTCCTGCTATTTCTTTGCCTTCTACTTTGAATCTAAAGTTTTGTGGCAGCCAATACGTAGAGTCTGTGGCACCCCTTAGGTAAGAGTGAAAATACTAGAAACTGTTTTGTGGCATCCTAAGTCCACTGAATTACTGTTTATTGTAGGAATTCCATAAGGTCTGAGGTTTCACAAACAAAGGTAGGGAATGCCCTTGGTAAGCTCCTCCTTCTCTTGTCAAGGATATGTGAAACCTCCTTGCTCCTTTTTCTTTCCTTTTTTATCTTTTCAGAATGAGCGTTTTGAGAAGAACAAAACTCTTCTCTGATAACTCTTATAAAACACTTTTGTGCTTGACTCTCCAGTGACTAAGAATTGGACACATAATTCTCCATTCATTTCTCAAGTGTCAAGAGAGAATTGAGTTTAAAGGCTCCAATTCCCTTGCAGGTTACACTATCTATCTAGATGAATTAGTATTCAACACAGCTTTAGGAAAATCTCAGATGATTTGCAGGTTTGCAAATTGTTCAGATGCATAATGAAATCTCAGACTGAGGAAATCACTAAACATTTCATGGCTTGAGCTTTTCCCTCCAAGGTCTGGGCATCTTAGATCAAGTCGCTTACATGCTTTCTCTGCCCCATCCATGCCAGACAGCCCAGGGCTGCTTGAGAAAGTAGCATATGCCCTAACTTGGTGCCACTGCAAAATCATGGCCTCCAATCTTAACTGGGACTTCAGTGAGGCCTTGTCATCCTGCTGGGTGTCCTCAGTCAGCTCCTCTCCCAAACTGTAACCACCGATGTCATTCTCCTGATTTCGTTTCCTCCCCTGTTTATCAAATCAGCCCGTGGCTCATTCATTCACACTCTTCCTTTCTGATACAAATAGGGTATGTTCCTATATGCACTCAAGAACCTCAAACCAGCAACTGATTCTATCCTATATCTTTAATTCTATCTTTTTTCTAAAGTTTTCCCATAAGAATATCAAACATTTTAAGTCTTTTCCATTTAAAAATATATATAAACACCTTCCCCCAAGTATATGAACCTTCAGCTCTTTCTTGTCTTTGCAGCCAAGCCTTTTCTCCTCTCACTCATTTTTCCTCCTCTGCACTCTGAATTCCTCATGGAACTGCCCACCAGGACCACCTTTCCAAGGACTCAAAGGTCCTCCTTTTGGCCAAATTGAACTGGCTCATTCTAGTCCTTTTTTTTTTTTTTTTCCTTGAGTTTTCTAGAACAGTGGCACAGTTGACCCCATCCACCTCTTGAAACTCTATATGTTCTTAGCTTCTGTACACTCCTTCCTGGCTTTTACCCCTTTCCTCCCCACTCCTCTTCAGCCTCTTCTCCTTGGACCAGTCCCTTGAATGTCAGTATGTTTCAGTGTATCATCTTTGGATTCTTTTTATTCAGGTCACTGTTCCTGGACAACAACTCTACAGATTTCTAAATCTGTATCTCCAGATTTTAGAATCCATATAGCCAACGTTCCCACTTGGATGTCCTACAAGTATTTAAACTCAACGTGCCCAAAACAGAACTTTTGTCTCACCCTTATGACAACCAATCTTTAGTAATAGCAGTAGACAGAGAGACAGAGAGAGACAGAGAGAGAGTGAGAGAGAGAGAAAACATGGAATATTGTAAGAGAGGTTTTTGAAACCAGGCCTGGAAGTAACACACATGACCTTTGCCCAAATTCCATTGACCAGAACAAATGGCGTGGCCCCATTGAAGTATAAGAGAACCAGGAAATGTTGCCTCCCTGTATGATCAGGAGAAAAATAAAATGATTTGTTGAACATATAGCACTCTCTCTATCACAGCCTTTATTTACTTCATCATTGCAGTTGTTTTGAGTATTTTGAAAGTTTCAAAGTCTTTTTCCTCCTCTCAGATGTCGAGAAGTGGTGGAGAGAGCTAGAAATAAATAAATAATACAGTGTTCCCAGCTTTGCACTAACCACTTTTTCCTTGATTATGACTTTCTGCAGCTGCTTCCAATGTAGTTCACTTCCAAAACATTAATTGAAGTCCTACCATGAACCAAACGCTGTCATGGGACTTGGGGAGTCAGTGATGAACAAGACAGTCTCTGCCCTCAAGATGCTCAGTCTAGTGAGGACCTCTCCTACCTCACCAATACCACAGGGCTTTCTTCAGTGTCTTTCTCCCTTTCAAACTTCTACTTGGTCTTTCAGAGAGAAGGTATATTCCCCTTTTCACACCAGCTCTAGGCAGCAACTCTCTGCAGAAACTCTACTGGTTCTTCCAGGAACACTATGTGTTTCCAAAAATCATCTTCAAACATACTGTAATTAATTCTGAGAGATATTTATGCAAATCAAGCCCTAGAAACCGCCATTGGTAGCTCATGATTCCTCAGGGGAGATATGCAAACTGAATTCTATAATAATCTGAGGTTATGTGTATTTGAAGAAACACACACACTCATACACACACACGTATGCAATTAAAATTTAGAGAGTTTTATGGAAGAGACAAAACTTTTCCTTGAAGAAGACTTAGACCTGTTAAATAATAGTTTCATTTGACAGAGCAACCAGGTAGTTTTTTTAACCAAGTTTTTAAACATTCCAGATGCTAATTTTCCAGCGTGAATTTTCTTGAAGAAGTCCCCAAACTCCCTCTCTGTTTACTTCCTATCAGACTTGGAAAGGGCAGGCGTTTGTTTTGGTGAGTTCAACTCCAATGTGTTCATTTTGGTTATAGTAAAAATTCTTAAAATATGTTTTTTTTCTGAGTAAGTGGTTTCTCCTAGTGTTAAATTCTCACTATGACTGAAGTGTTGTAGAGCAAAGCAACTCTAGTTATCCTCAAGGAAAAGATCAAAGAAGGGGAAAACATATTAATGAGTGCAATAATTCAAAACCTCGTAAAATGCTGTTCCCAAGTGTAATGGAACTTTCCAGGTCTATCCCTGAGAAATGGATATTTTGAATCTTGCTTTAGCATACACAGGAAACCAATCTCCAGGCAGTTCCTCCTTATAATTTCTTCACAGATTTCCTCTTAGAGAATTTAAGTACCTTCCTCAACAGTAATAGAGATTTTCTAGTTAGAAAATTATGAGAGAGTGGAGTGAGCTCATATCTCAAAGTAGGTTTACTTGTCTAGTCCCCCGACATTAACTAGCTGTATACCTGTACCACCAAGACAACTACTTTCTTGATCTCGTGAAATTACTTTGTTCCTTCATAGATCTAAAGAAAACTTCTTGACAACAGTTAAAATATGGATGTGAACACTAGAAGTGGGAGGCCCCAACTGGAATATAAGTTCCTTGAGAGGCAGCCTTATTCATTGATGAATCCCTACTGTCTTGAATAGTAACTGGCATATGGTCGAGTGCTCCAGAATTATTTGTTGATGGATGGAGGTCCAGCAGCATAGAGCAATATATCTTCAAGTATTAAAACTGTGAGAGTAGAAGAAATTCAGCAAGAATAGTGGAGAAAAACTTATGAAGATGGTGAAGTTGAGCAAAGCCATCGTGAAGAGTTTCAGACTTAAGACAGGTGGAGGAGAGAAGAGTGAGCAAACCAGATAAAGAGGAAAGATGATAGAAGTAATAGGTGAGGGGATAAACATGGGGAAATTGTGGGCTTGGCTCTGGTTGGAGAACTCACGTAGTGAAGAAATAGGAACCAGGTAGGTCAGGTGAGGGGATATGGAATTAGGCATACTATCTGGGTCTCTGTCCTAGCTCTGTCACTCAATAACTGGATAAATAACCTCTTTTAGCCTAATTTACTACCTAAAATTTGAGAATACATAGGACATACATTGAAGAAAATTCAAGAATATATCACAGGTGAAAAGTTGTCAACCTGAAGAACTTTTTAAAAAATGGTGTTATTATTGCTAACAACAATGGCCTTTTGATTCTGGTGGTTTCCTTAGTGGGAAAATGGCTCATACAATGGCCTCAGAATGTGTGCCTGGAAAGAAATAGGTAAAAAGATAAAATCTAGTGATTGATTGTTGGATAATTTCAAAATAAAACAAGTGAAAAAAAAATTTTAGGATTCCAAAGGAAGTATTAGAAATGATTTTACAGCTAAATTTGTGTAATTTAAATTATTATGAATTGTATACATTCATTTCACAGAATTATTATGTGGGAAGTAAAGATCTATTCATTCACTGAGTTAGCAAAGGAACTTGATTAGAATAATACTCAACCAAGCTTATATTGTTAGGGAATGTTAGACAAAGCTTTCTTGTTGTTAATGATTTTTGGCATATGTAATATTCCTCATCTTCAAAGAACTTGACAAACATTGATTTAAGCTTCTTTTCAAATATATTCTGAAACTAAAGTCATTGTTTCTGAGTACGCCTAAAAGCATAAAGATTTGTTGGTTGTCACATTAACAAAACTATTGAATAAGCAGAGGGAGAAACTACACGTCCATGGAACAGAAATAGTTTTGGAGATGATGGCATTGTCTTAAAACAAATGTGGAGAATATGTTCTTTCTGCAGTTAATAGAAAGGTTCAGCAAATATACAGCACTTCTACAACTCCCCTAATCAGAGTCCAAAGCAGGCATCACCAGTCAATCACATATTCTTTCCAACTGAGTCTTGCTTTGGCTATTGTGTCTGGGAGACAGAGGACTCTAGGTAGCCAATACCAGTAGGTCAGAGTTGGCATAGGCAAAATGAAACCTACTTACTATCCTGGAATAAAGCATGGCTCTACAAAGTGTCAGACAAAGATCCCCCCTTGTCGCTGATAATGGCCTGCAAATGTATAAGTGCACATGAATAATGACACATAAAGACAGGATGTGTATGAAAGCAATTTCTCAACCTCCCTTCCCACATGTTACTTTCTTCATTCCTTTGGCCCTTCATTATTTATTTATTAGATTGGTGAATGAATTTCTCTCTCTCTCTCTCTCTCTCTCTCTCCTTCTCTTTACTGATAGTCCACATTTTGTTGGGAGTTAAAGAGAGAAGAAAAAGATATATATAAGACCTGCTTTCTGCTCTAGTAGAGCATTCAATATGGTAGAGTTAGAGAGATAAGGTCCAGTTAAGTTAACCAGTCAAATCCTGCTCTTTAAAAAAAAAAAGTGATTCTGATCACCTGAGCTTTTTGTTTTAAAAATGAAAATAAACTGGATAAAAGGTAAAAAGAATCTCTCTTTCTGGGTTTGCAAAGTTAGTTCCAATTTCAAAGAGAGCTGCTGAGGAAATTTCTTGTGGGCTCAATTCTTATGGAAGCTAAGAAGACCTTAGAAACCAAAATGCCTAAATACTGAATTATCCCTGTTCAACTATCACCACTGTTTGGGTTAAACTGCCCTTTTCCAGAAACAGAGAGAGAAGCAGGGAAGAGGTTCTGTGATAGTAAAAGGGTGAGACCCAGAGTGGTTTGCGTTCAATGGTGATATTGTGTATGTTGCTATTTCTCACTAGTCAACACATAATTGAAGGTGGTTGCTTTGCAACATTGGTGATAAATGTTCTTTCACTTATGTTCTTTTGCTCACAATTTCAAGGATTCAGATTTGGGTGTTTTAATTAGGAACGTGGCTTGGGGGTACAAAAGGCCTTAGGTAATAGCTGCATGATTTGAGGCAAGTTCTTAACCTCTCTAAATACCAGTTTCCTCATCTGCAAAGTGAAGAGATTAAAATGGTTCCTTAAAAGTGTTGCTAGGGAAGGTATGCACATAAAGCACACAGCACTCTTCCTAGATACTGTAAGGGTTAAATATTTTCTATTCTTATCACTGGTCCTATGTTGTTGACAGTATTAGTTTCCTGCTGCAGCTGTAACAGGTCACCACAAACCTGCTGGCTTTAAACTGCTCAGATTTGTTCTTTTACAGTTCTGGAAGTCAAAAGTCAGAAATCAGCTTCACTGGGCTAAAAGCTCAGGTGTTGGCAGGAATGGTTCCTTCTGGAGAGTCGGAGGGAAGAATCTGTTTCCTTTCCTTATTCAGCTTCCAGCACCATGTGGTTCCTTTTTCCATCTTCAAAGTATATCACTACAATCTCTGCTTTTATCATTGCATTGCATTTCTCCTCTGACTAACTTCTAGGTCTCTCTTATAAAGACCGTTAGTATTACATTGGTTCCACCCCAATAATTCAAGATAATCCCCCATCTCGAGATCCTTAATTTAATTACATTTGCAAAATTCCCTTTGCCATATAAGAATAAGATAATATTCATGGGCCCCAGAGATTAGGAAGTGGACATCTTTGGGAGCTATTATCAACCTACCACATTGACTAGTCAGTTTACTGAACACCATTGAGATAATCTGCTCCACATTGTGTTACAGAGTGGTGAGTGTAAACTCTGAGGCCATGAAGTCTTGAGATACTCACTACAGAAATCATTTTAGAGAACGCAGGAGTCTTTCTGCAACATCCGTCTCACCTTCCACCTCCTTCTAATCTGTACTTGCTCAAAAAGGAAGATGTAATTTGGTACAGTGGATAGAAGAGCATGATCCTAAAACTCAGATGAACCTGGGTTCTCTTTCCAGTTCTTGAACCTGATGGCTGGCTGGATTACTTTGGGAAAATTACATGATTGCCTTGAGTGCATTCCCCAAAAGCATTCAAGGATTTTGAGGTTTATCTGAAAGATGATCCCAGGAAGCATGGATGAAGAATGAGAAAATAACTCAGAGAATGGAAGGAAGCTAATAAACATATGACAGTTATCAAGCAGGTTACTTTTGTAGGCCGTTGGGTGACCTGTAGGATCTGGAGGACAGTGTAGAAGATGTCTTGGAGGTATCCCACCTACAGGAAGGAAGCTTTCATCATTGGTCAAGGGTGGATCCCAGGCCATTATCTGGAACACTTCCAGCCTGTTTCTCATGCAAGCCTATAAGACTAGCTACCTAGTCCACGGGGAGACTGCTTGCCATAGGATGCTGAGTACCATAGGCCTGTGAATGGGTTACTGGGATGGTCTCTCTGAATTTCAGTTCCTTCTCTGGAGATCAAGAATGATAGTACTCAGCTTGCAGGGATTTTGTGAATAGCGATCATGTATTAAAGCACCTAGTAGGATGCCTGGTATATAATAATCACTCAATAACTGGTACTTTCTAAATAATGATGACATCAAAGGCTTCCCCTTATTCTGCTTATGAAATTAGTTTATACTTGGCAAGATCACCTGATATCTTTGTGCCCCAATTTTCCTCTCTAAAACCAGAGAGGAGAGTAAATGAAACCATCCCAATGTGTATTCTTAGAACTAATAAGCTGATTCATTGTGGCTTTGTTTCTCATGTCCTTTGGTACTAGAATTTCCTTCTGGCCTCTGTACTGGTGATTATGAACTGACCCCAGCTGTGACTCTTAAGGTTCTCTTTGATAAGTCATGGAAGCCTCTGAAGAAGTTTTGCGGTAGTGTTGCCTATTCAGCAGACATCTTTGCTATACTTTTACTAGGTTATAATGAACAGAAATCTCAGATAAATGCAGTAACATATAAAACATCCATTAAGTAAATATTTATTATCAAGTAAACACATATGCACGTATACACAGTTTATATGGCCTGTTTTGTAAACTTGACCATGCTTCAGCTGTATACTTTTAGATATTCTATTTTTTTACTTTTATTTTGAAGATGTGGGGTACAATTTAGGGTAAGGTATATAAGTGTTCATTATGCGGGTACCCTTGTTGATGAGGCATGCCCCCCCCTGCAGTTTCCCACTACTGTCAATCCCACCCTCACCCCTCCCCTGGCAGTTTCCCACTACTGCCAATCCCTTTCTTATAGTATTATGATAATTGTGCAATGTCCACTTACGAGTGAGAA
Source organism: Carlito syrichta (assembly GCF_000164805.1). NCBI lineage: Eukaryota > Metazoa > Chordata > Mammalia > Primates > Tarsiidae > Carlito > Carlito syrichta. The sequence goes on along the minus strand of NW_007251429.1, from coordinate 14,927 downwards.
CATGTGATACTCAGTTCTTTGTTTCTGTGATAGATCACTCAGTACTAAAGACTCTAAGTCCATCCAAGTTGCTGCAAATTTCACAATTTTGTCCTTTATGCCTGCGTAATATTCCGTCATGTATGTGTACCACATTTTTCCCACCTTGCACAAAATATCCACTGAAGGCCATCATGAAGATTTCAGGGACAGAATTCTGTCCTCCTTTGGCTAGTACCAGGAATCCAAGATCCCTATTTAGGGATTCAGCCTAGGCCATCACTCCAAAAAGTAAAGTCACCAGGACTATTAATAATTAATTCTTATGCCACCGTGAAGCAGGAGTGGGGAGTGCCCCTAAAATATTTCTGCCAGTTCACATCTAATGAATACTTATAATTTCACTAAGAGAGCTTTTTCTAACATCCGCTGGGCTACATAACAGGCTACCAATTTCATCCACAAAAAACCCATTTCTGACTTTCAGAATGCTAATTAGAAAAGCATTGCTTGTGGATTGAGATACAGACAACAAACACCTGCAGTAACTGATCGGAAAGCCCACCCCTGTCTCATGGTTTTGCAATGAGCACACAGGCAACTCCCAGGTTAACCTAAGTAAGGACCTCATAGTATCATACTGCACATGCAGAAGTTTTGGGATTTTTTTTTATTGTGGTAAAATATGCATAGCATAAAATTCCATCCAACACTTGGCAACAACTCTTATGTTTTCTGCCTGTATAAATTGACTACTCTCTATACCGCATATAAGCAGAATCATACAATATTTGTCCCTTTGTGACTGACTTATTTCACTTCGTGGGATGTCTTCAAAGTTCATCCATGCTGTAGCATGTGTCAGAATTTAACATGATGCCTTAGTATTTTTACTAGGAACCTAAGTAACTAAATAGATCATACCAGCAAAATACGGCCTAATCCTTAGTATGACTGCAGTTTAGTAAAACACTTATAACTTCTTAGTTCATCTAAAAACATTGGTCCCATGGCTCTTAAAAATAGGATTTTAGAAGGAAATAGTTTGAAACTCTTGATTGGTATCAGAAGCCTGATTTTATATTTCACCTCCAAAATAGCTTTTGAAAATAGCATTAACCCAGTAGTAGTTTAATTCCCTATATAGCAGGGTCTCCAACCCTCAAGTCACAGACCAGTACCAGTTCATGGTCTGTTAGGAACCGGGTTGCACAGCAGGAGGTAAGCAGCAGGCGAGTGGAGCTCCACCTTTGGTCAGATCAGCAGTAGTATTAGATTCCCATGGGAGCCTGAACCTTATTGTGAACTGTGCATGTGAAGGATTTAGGTTGCGCACTCCTTATTGGAATCCAATGCCTGATGATCCACCACCATCCCCACCCCCTGTCTGTGGAAAAATTGACTTCCACGAAACTGGTCCCTTCCACGAAACCAGTCCCCAAAAAGACTGGGGACCACTGCTATATAGTACTTTATTCTGCAACAATCAGATACATTTGTACAGCTATTTGGCAATTCTGTTTGGTTTCCAGGAATCAGTTGCATAAAATATGGCATGCTGAAATGTGTTCTCAACTTCCTCTCCACTGGGAGGGCCCAATATTTCACAGATTCATAATAACCGCCCCCCTCTGTAAGACCATGACTGTGGAAAGTGTTTGCACTGAATGCTGATGATGACCATGAATGAACCAAGGGGATTACATATCAGCACAGAGACTGAAGGGCCTGGATTCTGTACAGGATGAATTGTTTCCTTAATTTATATGTGGGAGCAAATATGTCTATAAAATCGAGAAAGCCTATCACCAGGCACTGTTCTAACTGGGCTATTAGAAACCCTCAGCACAGACTTCTGGATTTTTCCTTGACATGCTAAGAAAGAGGTATATTTCCTGTGTGATGAGTTCTTGAGGTCTGACCCTGTCTCTGTCAGTGATGGACTGCAAGACCTTGGAAAAGTTGGCCTTGGACTTTGATCACACATGCATTAACACATTTTTATTGAGTATCTACTAGGTGTCAGGTACTTTACCAGGTGTTCAGGATACCTCAGTATTCCCTGCCTTCATGGCATTCATAGTCTAGAGCTATACCTGATATGGCAGCCACTTTCACATGTAGCTATTTAGATTAAAATATACATTTAGGTTAATTAAAATGAGGTACAATTAAAAAATCAATTCTTCATGCAAATTAAAACTACAGAGATACCCCCTAACTCCAGTCAGGGTGGCCATCATCAATAACTCAAAAAACAACAGATGCTGGAGAGGATGCAGCAAAAGGGAACACTTTTACACTGTTGGTGGGGATGTAAACTAGTATAGCCTCTGTAGAAAAAAGTGTAGCAATTCCTAAAAGATCTAAAAATCAACCTTCCATATGACCTTGCAATCCCCCTACTGGAAATATACCCGGAAAAACTCAAATCACTCTATAAAAAAGATTCCTGCACATGTATGATTATCACAGCATTGTTCACAGTAGCAAGAACATGGAACCAACCATGCTGCCCATCAAAAGAGGACTGGATTTTTTAAATGTGGTACATATACACGATGGAATATTATGCAGCCGTAAAGAAGAACAAAATCATGAACTTCACAGCAACCTGGTCGAATTTAGAGTTTATAATACTGAATGATCTTTCACAGAAACAAAGAACTGAGTATCACATGTTCTCACTCATAAGCAGCTTGAACAATTATCGTAATACTATAAGAGAATGATTGGCAGTCGTGGGAAACTGCCAAGAGGGGAGTGGGGAAGCGGGATTGGCAGTAGTGGGAATCTGCCTGGGGAAGGGGGGCACACCTCATTAACAAGGGTACCTGCATAATAAACATTTGTATACTTAACCCTGAATTGTACCCCACATCTTTTTTAAAAAATTAAAAAGAAAAAAAATTCAGTTAGTTTCACTAGCCACATTCAAGTGCTCAATAGCCACATGAGCCACATAAACAGTGCATCTATTGAACAAAATTTCTCATCACAGAAAGTTCCACTGGATGGTGAAATGAGAAAAACAGTTAATAAATAAACTATGAAGTGCTAAGAGACGGTTAGTGCTGGGGAAAAGAACAAAGCAGATAAAAGTAAGGGAAATTAGGAAAGCTGATTGGGGGTAGGTGGAGACAGGTTGTAGTTTTACACAGAGTGGTCAGGATAAGCCTTACTGAGATGGTGAGAGTTAAACAAAGACTTGAAGGAGGTGAGATACTGAGGGACGAATGTTCCAGGCAGACCAAACAGCCAGAGAGAGCAACATGTTAAGTCAGGAACATGTTTACATGTTCCAGGAAGTCCAAGAAGTTTCATGTGGCTGGAGCTGTGTGAGCAGAAGAGAAAACAATACGAGAGAAGACCAGAAAGTAAGAGGGTCTGGAGAATGTGGGACTTGACTATTCTTGGCTTTAAAACTCTGAGTGAAATGGGGTCCTGGCAGAGAAATGGTTTGCTCTGTCATGCTGGAATGATATCAGACTGGTTGCAGCATAAAACACAGACTGAAGTAGCGAGCCTTTACAAGAGACTGTTGCAGTAACCCATACAAGAGATGATCAGAGATTGGACCAAGCTGTGGTAGCAGTGGAAGGGGTGATAAATGGTCATATGTTTATACATTTTGAATGTGCAGCCAATATGATTTCTTGATAGATTGGAATCATTTTAAAAAATGACTCCCAAAGACTCCAAGGCTTTTGATCTAAGCAGTTGGAAGATGGAGTTGATATAAACTGAAATGTGATTGGAACAGGTTTGGGAATGGAGACAGGAGTTCAGTCTGGGACATGTGCAAGTTTAAGATGCTGATTAGACATCCACGGGGAGATGTAAGGTAGAATCTGATGCTAAGAAAGAGGTGTGGGCTGCAGAAATCTTTTGAGAATAATCAGGAAGATAGCCAGGCTAGATGGATCACAAGGGAGTGAGCACAGAGGAGAGAAGATGTACAAGAACTGGGCCCTGGCCTTTCGAGTATATTTCTTGATACAGGAGTCTGAGAGTTCCCAAATAAAAGCTTGGGTTTTTAAAGGTTTTAAGAAATTATTTCTATTTTTAAAATAAATTTTAAAAACTGGAAAGATAAGAAGAATACAATTCCTTTCTTCTCACAAATTTTATTTTTTGAGTGTCAAAACACGCAGCTTCTTTTCAGATACTGAAACCTACAACATTTTATGCCCTTTGCCTGATGCAGTCACTTTCTGAATACTCAAGTGATTTCAGCAATCACCTCTGTGCACCCCAAGCATACACTGATTGAGAAGAAGGCAGCAAGATGGTGGAGATGCACTGAAGTAAATCTCCTTATTCGTAAAATGTGGATAAAACAACTTTTTGTTACTCCTAGAACCTTGATGGAGGTCAACTTCAAAATATATTCTGAAGAACTCTCAGCTTCATAGAATTAAAGTGATTAAATATAGCCACTAATATAGGAAAGAGGGACCTGGTAAATGGGGACACTCTCCCACATTCTGAAGGACTTCAGGCTTTGGCTCAATCTCCCTCCTTGCAAACATTCTTCCATCATGCTTAGCGATGCCAGCTTCCAACACCAAATGGTACCACCGTTCAACCTGTCTATCAACACAGCTTGTAGCTCACCACTATTCAGAGCTGCTGTCCTTCAAACGTCTCAAGCCCTAAAACGACCTTAATTGCTCAACATTGACTTATGCTTAACTTTCCTGTGCCTCCTAAACCTTCTCTTCTTCCTGACTTTCAAACCCTTGACCCTTCCCTAATCTCCACTGATCCTACCCTATCCCATCCCCTCTTCTAGCCATGACCCGTTTTGAGGGTGTTCTCAATAGCCACCGTACACTGTCATTCTCCAGGCTTTGCTGGTCCCAGCCTTGTCAGTTATCTCCATTCTTGGTCTAAGCTCTATAGCTCAGAATTTTTCCATTTATCTTGGACAAAGTCCCTTTCAGTTCCTCTATGGTCCTGTTCATACTCCCCAGACCCCAGCCCTACCTCCACTGAAGATCTTTCCTCTTGCCACATTGAGACATTAGAGGACATCCATCAGGGTGCTCATTATTTTCTCCCCCACCCCCTTCACAGTTTCACTCAGTCCTCCATCTTCCTTCCTGATACAGAAGGTTCCCCTCCTTTCTAAGGGTGAGCCATCCAGGTCTACCAGAACCTTGCTCTATGAGTGATTTCCTCTCTTCGTTATCTCTTCCTCAGCGATCCTGCCCTTTGGTCTACAAACAGGCTACACACACAATAAAAGTTTTTTTTAATTATCTAGTCTTTTCAAAGCCCTTGAATTATTATTTTACTTCCTCTGTCTTTCTTGGGGAGTCCTAATGAATATATTGTCAGTGCTTTTGGCTGCTACTACCCAACCCACTATCTTATGCCTCAGCCCACCTTTCTGGCCTTACTGCCATGGCCCTTCCTAAGACATACAATGCACTGTCCCAATTCCCTACCTTCCATCTCCCTGATTTGTCCTGATTTGTCCCCATGGATTGCCTTTCCTCCAACAAGTCTTTTGTTTTGTTTTGTTTTGTTTGCGTCTGTGTCTCACACTGTCACCCAGGTTGGAGTATAATAGCACGATTGTGGCTCACCAATCCCTCTGCCTCAGCCTCCCAAGGAGCTAGAACTACAGGCATGTACCACCATGCCTGAATTTTTTTTTTTTTTTCAGAGATGAGGTCTCACTAGGCTGGTCTTGAGCTCCTGGACTCAAGCAGTCCCCTCACCTCAGCCGCCCTAAGTGATGGGATTACAGGCATAAGCCACCATGCCCCGCTCTCACCCAAGTCTTTAAGAGTCACTCTCCATGATCCTACTTCCACAAAGCCATGCTGTCCAACTTTTATCTTTTTTATTTATTACTGAGATATAACTGACCTTTTACTATTGTAAAAGGCACCCAGTTTGATACCACTGAAATCTCAACACCCAGACATTTTCCTCATTCTACTTTCTAGTCAATCCCCAACCTCACCCAGAGACAACCACTATCCTGATTTCTATCACCAGAGATTAGTTTTACCTGTGCTTGAACTTCACATACACGCACTTATACAGGGTGCTATGTCATATGACTTTAGCACTACCTCCTGTTTCTGAGATTCATCCAGGCTGTTGCATTTATCAGTAGCTGATGCTTTTTTATTGCTGAGTACTGTTCTGTTATAGAACTACATCACGATTTGTTTATCCATTTTTCTTTTAAATACACATTTAACTTTTTTCATTTTTGGCATTTTGTACAATCCTACTACACACGTTATTGTACAAGCTTTTAGTGGCCATATGTTTTATTTTTCTTGGGAAAATGTCTAGGAGTGGGATTGCTGAATCACAGGGTAGATGTATGTTTAACTTTGTAGGAAACTGCCAAACTGTTTTCCAAAGGGGTCTACACCCTTTTTCATTCTTCACATCCCACCAGCGATGGACATGGGGTCCATGTTCATCTCCTTCTTCTGTGTCCTCCTTCACACTTTTCCTTGTCACAGCTGCCTGTATTCTTAAGCATCTCATGTCATCTCCCCTCCACTTGAGCCAACGATCTGCAGCTGTGCCTTCTTCATATGCACGCCCACCCTCTATCCTTCCTCAGAGCTGGCTCCTTAAGTCTGCACATAACAGAATAAAATGGAACCCAGCGAAGGAGCCAGGGACTCAGGAGTTCCATAGACAGACGAGTGGCCCAACCAAATCAATATGATCCGACTCGCCGGCAGTGTATTACAGTATTGCGGCTTGAATGCAGGGCTCCTGTGGCCATTTGTTACAGTCTTCAGGAAAGGCTTTTTATCAGATTCATAGTGGCAAGTGATACAAATTATTGGATTCCTTTTCCAACATAAAAAATAGCTATTTGCAGCCTTTTGAAGCCGGGTAAATGAGCCATTGATCTTACCTGTGGAACACCACAGGGTATTTTTGTCCATCTTAACTTCCAATACTATTCTGTGACAGAAGCCCAACTCTCCAGCCAAGCTGGTCTGATTGTTATTCCCTGGGTGTACCTTGTCTGTATCCTCCTCCATGCTTTTTCTCACAGTCTGGGGAGAATTCTTACTTGGAATGCCCTCCTGTCCTCCCTCCGAGAAGCTAAGTCTTCAAGACCTGGCGCAACTGCCAGTGTCTCTGTGAAGCTTTCCCAGCTGCTTCATCCTTCAGTAACTGTTCTCTCCTATGAATTATTCTAACCTTCCCAGGATGGGATGATGGCCCACGTCCGAACCTCCAGGGCTTCTAAATTAAAAGAGGCATCTGAGGACAGAAGAGAGCTCCCTAAATGACAAGTGTACCCCAGATGTCTGTGGCCATGTCCCAGAGAGCCAGATGCTATGCAGAACCTCTCTTTTGATGTCCCTTGTTCAAAATGAACCATCCACTTCTAACCAACCCTGCCTGTCTCCTACCTTCATCTTGAAGCAATAAATTGCTTCAGTCCTTGGGTCAGTCAAGAGCCTGCATTGCATTCAAGAGCACATGCTGAGTGATCAATCCTCTGGGTGTGGGAAGGCACTGAATAATACAGCTCCCCTCAGGCCATCAGTGCAAAGGTGCTCCTTTTTCACGGGAGACATAGAAACATTTGGCTTAATTTTGGCAAATAGCAAGAACAAAATGAGAGAGGCGATTTAACAACCCTTCCACTTTTCTTTTCTATCACGCTCACAAAACAAATCATATCTTATCTATTCCTTCATATGCTTTGGGCAGGTATCTCAGACATCTTCCTGAAAGACAGCCCAGAAAGCAGTTTTTTCTTCGTCTTCCATTGTCCACAATGGACTCCAAAACATCCTTCACCTTTAACACTAGAAAATGGGGGCTGAGGTACCACCTGCCCATGCTTCCTTATTTTGCCCTTCTGGTACTTCACTCTTTCCCCACCTCCTATTTTCTGCAAAATATGTTTATTCATTAAAGATATTTAATACCTTTTTTTGGTGCCAGACATTGTGATGGAGTTGGAAGTCCAACAACAGCCAAGATGAAAACAGTGCATAGTTCTGGGACTATATTTTACTAGGAGATACAGTCACACAAAGAGGCAACTACAAAAGAGACTGTCATTTTAGTAAAAGTACAGGGACACAAGAGAGATGCACTGAGGCCAGGCTCAGGACATCTGGGAAGGCCTCCAAGAAGAGGTGAGAGTTACCCAGAAGTTGGTTGAAAGACGTGAGGGTGGGGGTAAGTGCTTCACACAGAGGACGTATGTGGGGACACCCAGAAACTGAGAGCAGAGCACAATAAGAAACTACTACAGAATACGAGAGAGAAAGAGAGAGTGGTGAAAATGAGGCTGAAGAGAACAGCAAGGGCATTACCCTAACAGGCCTCATCTGTAAATTCTGAGAGGGCATAGGGACTTCTCATGGCAAGGGGGAGCCATTTGAAAGCTTATACAGGGGAATGAGAGGACCCCTTCCATGTTGAAAAGGTCACACTGGCAGTAGCATTGAGAGCACAGATTGGAGAAGGGTAGGAAGCCCAGACAAGAGGCCTCTACAAGAGGAGTGGCAGTGCAGATCGGCGAGGAGGAAGTACTGGGAGAAGCAGGAGGAAAGGAGGAGGCTCAGGTTTCGGGCTTGGCCCTTGGGACAATCATGGGGGCAGGGACAAGCCGTCCTTTAGGTAGTTTGCTATATATCTGGGCCTCAGGAGAGGTCTGGGCCAGTGGGGTCATAAATCATCAGAACTTTGATATGCTGCCCTGGGAGTGGATTAGACAGCACAGGAGAAGAGGAGGGACATCAAGGAACAGGCAGCTGAAGAGACGCCCAGAGAGAAGACCAAGGGGGCAGCCAGCGAGTGGGGACAGCCAGGAGAGGGGCCATCCCAACAGAGGCCAAGGAAGAGTCTTGCAAGGCAGGCACATGGTCAACCAGGCCCAGTGTCCCAGAAAGACCCTTTCAAACCCGCTGATTTGGCAATGGAGAGGTGAGGTTGGTAAGTGCAATTTCAGGGGACTAGTGAGGGTGAAGGAGATTGAAAAGTGAGTGGCAGGTGGGGAAATGAGGAACCTCCAGAGGTTTGGCTCTGAAGGGAAGAGAGAGAGAACAGTAGCTAGTGAGGGGTATGGTGGGGGGAGTGGGTTTTTTGGAAAATTGTTTTTTTAAGTTGGGAAAAACCTAAACAGGACTTTAATGTGTTTTAGAATGAGGTAAGACAATGAATGAATGAAATGTGTGTGAGAACCAATGGTAGGATAGAAAGCAAATAATGAGAACGTAGGCACTATGTTCACCGACTTGAACACTTAGTAGCAATAGAATTCTATGACAGTGGGTGGAATTCCTAGTTTGCAGAAGGGTTAAAGAATGCAGATCCCCAGTGGAGGCAGCACAGTGGGCAGGTTCTGGAACAAAGTCCTGTGGCCCATCCCCAGCTGACGGTAGCCTAGGGCAAGTTACCGGACCTCTCTACCCAAAATGGAGCTAATCACACCCGCCCGTCATTTGGGCAAGTGCTCAACAAATGTTAGCTCTAATCATCTACTGAAACCTAAAATTAAGGAAAAGAATTTATCTGGTGGATACTTAATCAAGCTGCTAAAGATAACTGAAAAACATGTCATTGTATTATTTTCTAAATTGTCAAAACTCAGACCAGTCCTTAAGAGCAGGGCCTGTTCCATCTGTAGAAACACTCAGTGTTTGTATTGCTCGGCACCAGCATGGGTGGCAGAATATCCATCATGAAGGCAGTATGTGAAGCCAGGTACGGTGGCTCGATGCCCATAGTCCCAGCACTTTGGGAGGCCAAGGCGGGAGGATCGCTTGAAGTCAAGCGTTCGAGACCTACCTGGGCAACATAATGAGACACCAACTTCACAAAAAATTATAGGTGGTAGTGCATACCTGTAGTTCTAGCTACTCAGGAGACTGAGGTGGGAAGATTGCTTGAACCTAGGAGTCTGGGGCTACATTCATGCCACTGCATTTTGGCCTGGGCAACAGAGCAAGACCCTGTCTCAAATAAAGAAAAAAAAAAAGCAGTGTATGCACAACTGAGAAATCTCTTTTGGATTCCTACCTGTTTCTTTCCAGAGCTTTTCCTCTGGTTTTCAAGTGAGATTTCTCCATTCAGATGAAATGCCAAATATGGGGATTTCATAATTCTCCCAACCCCAGGCACCGGATTTGTATAACTGTGGTGGTGGAGATTTGAATTGTCTTTTGAAGAGGCTCCATACTGCTTGTCTGTCAAATCGTGTGTGTGTGTGTGTGTGTGTGTGTGTGTGTGTGTGTGTGTGTGTGTGTGTTGGTGGAGCTGCAATTATAGGAGATGAAGAATGCAAGAGAATGTTCCTGTGTCTTTGGCGCACAGTTGGCAATCCATAGTGCTGGTTTTCTTTCCCGAAGGTCCCAGGACTTTGCTGTCTTAAGCAGCATGGCGGGGCCAAAGCCATGTTGGATTTGCCCCCAAATTTTGGCTCTGCTGTCGAGCAGCTGTGTGAACTTGGGCTATTTACAGATCTTCTTGAGCCTTTTTTGCTCATCCGTGAATGAAGCCTGATACACATTTTGCACCAGTGTGTTTTCAGGGCTGAATGTGACAATATGTGGTAGGAATAGGCACACAGTAGGTGTTCGGTGATTTTTCCTTCTCCTTTCTCTGTGTCCCTGCCTTGTTTATGAGATAACTATGTTTACTCTCACAGATCTGATTACTTCTTCATGTCAAGTCAATATATCAAGTATTTAGTTATCCCTCATCCTCATGCACTAAACGCACTGCCTGGAGGTTCTCCCTTTACCCAGACACCACTGTCTTGTCAGACACCAACTGGGTTTTGAGTGACTGCAATAGAGATATTATTGCCAGTCAGTGTGGAAATGATGCATTCCTTCATTCTTCAGTGGAATCTGTGCAGGCATTTCCTTGCCTCTGGTTGAACATTTTATCGTCTCCTTTAAAAACAATGCCCTCATTTTGTTTCCTCTCTCTGACCTGCCTCTTCTCCTCCCTCCCAGTTTCCTAAGCCCCATCTTGTTTCTCTGTATTGTTTGCTTAATGGGCACTTTAATGAGTGTCGCATTTCCATTTTGAAATGCACAGAGCACAAGACAGAAATTGGATTTCTTCCTGGACAGTTTCCATCCACAGTCCTCATTTACAGCTTTCTCCCTTCTTTCCTATTCGACAATACAACTGAAATTTGGTGAACCAGAAAAGGGAGGAAGAAGGTATGAAAGGCAAGTCAGTCTGCCTTCTCATTGTTTCGGGTAGAGCTTATTAGCGTCCTGCTCACTAGAAGAGACCAAGTGCTCCAAAGATACTCCGGGTGCCTCTGCTGTTTGCACAAAGCCCAGGGCCCAGAGTATACAGTGCATGACAGAATCTAATTACCGAGATAATTATTGTTACCTGCGCTGCCCAACGGTTGTGTTTTGTAATCAAAAGCTATATTGGCGGGTGTGAGTCTGAGCCTGCTGAAAACTTAGGGAAGCTATTGGAGGCTTATCAACCTAAAACAGTTTTACTCTAGTTAGTAGGCCTGTGTTGCTCAGGCTTTTTGTTAACAGAATGTTTGGAATCAGAAGAATACCCCAGAGCACTTCAGCCAATTCGTAGGCATTAGTCATCTGGTCAGAATATCCTTGGCTGGCTCAGGTACTCATGTTGCTGAAACTGGACTTCATGGCAATTTCAAAAAGCTCTGTGCCATTTTTTAATTTGTTCTCCAAATAGTTGATCAGTACCTGACTTAGCCTTCATTTGACATTCAGTAGAGAAGAAATTGATTTTCTTTGGGCATGGCCAGGCTGTGTGTATTTGATGGGTGCAGCATGTGCTAAGCTGGATGTAGGTGTGTGTTCATATTCTCACCACCTGCTTCATATTCATTCTGGCACAGGGCTACAAACTGGTTTTCTGTTCCCCACCTCAGCCAGCTTGAGTTAATTTATGTCTTTACTTCCCTGCCTAGCACAGTAAGAAAATGGAGTTTCTACTTTACAAATCAAGTTTATTAAAAATAAAATAAGGTTGGGCGCAGTGGCTCAAGCCTGTAATCCCAGCACTTTGGGAGGCTGAGGCGAGAGAATTGCCTGAATTCAGGGGTTCAAGACCAGCCTGGGCAACTTGGCGAGACCTCGTCTCTACAATAAATCAAAAAAATTAGCCAGGTGTGGTAGCACGCATCTGTAGTTGCAGCTACTTGGAAGGCTAAGGCAGAAGGCTAAGGCGGAAGGATAGCCTGAGTCCAGCAGGTTGAGGTAGCAGTGGCCATGAGTGTGCTACTGCACCCCGGCTTGGGCAACAGAGTGAGACTCCAACTCAGAATAAAATAAAATAAAACAGCATGGTTGTTATTGGCTTTTCGAATGCTTAAAGAAATTCCAAGTGGAAAACAAAGAATAAGTTGCAAAAGAGGAAGAAAAAAATAGGTAATAAAGACAAGTTCAACCAAAAGGAGAGAGTAAAATAAAGAAAATGGATGAGGTTGAAAGGAGATATATTGGAAAGGGAGAAAGGGTCAAAGAAAATGCAGACAGGAAGAAAAGAGACAGAAAAAGAAATGATAAGGACTTGAGTAATGGGCTCAAAAGGGAAATAGAAAAAGTGAAGGCCAAAGTAAGAATTATGGAGAAAAAGTCAGAAACATCCAGGTCTGGAGGATTACAGAGAATTGGTGGCCTGGGAGGAAGTGGAAAGGGGCTAGATGTGTCCCTAATGAAGTGAGATCTCTGAATTCCTTAGGACGATCTGACAGTCATGGTGGATGTCCCTGCAAATGCTAATTCAGACTCTGAAATAAGAGCCAGCCAGATTCATTAGTGTCAGCCTGCAATGGCAACACAATTCACTGATGCATATTTAAAGTGAATTTTTTGAACAAAGGTCTTAAGTGAACAGTCACAAGCTATAACTGAAAATTAAAATAAGGCTTTCAGTGGTGAGCGTGTCTGTCAGAAAAACTGAACACCCTTAATATAGCTCTTTCCAAATTTTTAGTCATTTGCGGTTCTTAATGCTGGTTAAAGCAACTGCTCCCTTGCAGGACTGTGTGAATCCTTCTGGTATTTACTTCTAACACTCCACAGGGCAGGGAAAGTGGCTGACCTGTGATATAAATGAACCCCTCAACAGCAACATTAACTCTACTGATAGCAAGAAAATATTTAAGGGATTTGGGTTCTAACGAGACCAACAGAAGCTCCTTTCCCCAAAGCTGCGAAACCCAGAGCAGGTCTTCTCCACCAGCCCAAATTGGCAAAACTGGAGTCATCAGAGGAAAGCAGATATGACAGGAGGCCTAAGGGAAGTCTCAGGACCATGTCCTTTGGCTGAGGGGTTCAGTTGCAAAGTCAGGAAACTTGGCAGTACCTCTTGGGCTTGCTGTGGATCCTGTCCTGGCAGCTGGGATGCTCTGCTGAGTCCGGGAACTGATGATCACCAGTAGCTTGTGGGTAGGCACTGACTTCAGCTAAGTGTTTTCAGGTGCCTTCCGTCAAGGTTGGCCTAACATGCTTTGTTTACATGTTTTTCAGATGATGGATTACATGATTTTCACCACTCAAAGTGAAATGTAATGATAATTATTCAAACTGACTATATTTGTATTTGGGCTGATTTTTAATATATACGTTGAGATATTTTAATATGGTTGGATCTGGTTTTCAACAGAAACATGAGGCCCTCTTATGTGCAAGTATTGCTAAGAAGCTGGACAGCCCTTGTATTCTTTTCCCCAATTCCCCAGATGCTATTCCAGATGAGGATCATTACCATCAGGGAAGCAGAATTATAACTGGTAATCAAGTCATTCAACAAGTATGTTTTCCGCAATCAGGGTGACCAACTCATCCCAGGTTGCCTCGGACTTTGCTGGTTTGCACACTGAAAGCTCTATATTACAGAAAAGCCCTCACTCCCACCCAGGCAAACAAGTATGCATCCACCTTGTTCTGATAGAGCTAGAGAAGACCCCAGAAATTATGATGATTCCTAGCCACTCATTTTAAGGTGCTAATTAAAGCCAGGGAGTCATCTTTATTCATTTATTTTCCTTCTGATTCACCCATTTCCTAGTTTGAAGAAGATAATTAAGTTCTATAGTTGAAGACGTTATTTTCAGACTGCATTAAAGATTAAAATTAACTAGAAGGTACTGTAGTAGGCCCACAGGAATTTTATAATCCATACTGTAATTTAAAAATTAGTCAAAAAGATCAAATGAATAAAAAATTATTTATTTGGTATCAGCTTTTGATGTCCCTTTTGGGACATCAAAAAGATCATTTATAAAATGGTATCACTTCAGGAAGTTGAGAGAATGAACTACAATGAACTACTTACTGCTGCTGCTACTCTGGCCCTGATCTGTCAGAACGGTTGTAAGATTAGTATTTCAAGGTCCTGCATTCTCCTAGGTTCTGTGTCACTACATGATCTCAAGCTCATGATTTATTCTCTCTAGTTCTCTATTTGTCACACTGTTTTTAAAAAAAGGGGGGGGGATACAAATCCAGCTCCTTATTTCCCCACAGAAGTGTTGTTAAGATAGATAAGAAAGCAAAGCATTGATCTTTTCTGGAGGGAAAATGATTTAAATTCAAAGTATTCTTCATAAGGTGGGTGCTGTTAGGTGACTCAGAAATGATGACTAGGAGACGGGGCAAGATGGCAACGGCATAGGTGAACTGGTGAGATTCTCTGAACGGACCAAGACTGCAAACTGCTGAATAGACAGACTGTAAAGCAGAGGGAAAAGTGAACAAAACCAGAAGACCCTCATAAGGAAGAACAGGTCATTGCAGAAGAGAAATAAAAGCAACCCCACCTTCCCTCAAAAACAGAATTGAAGAGGGGGAGGGAAAGGGGTAAAGGGAGAAAAATCTACAGAAATGAAGAAAAACCAAAAGAAGAGTATGGGTCTCTCCCAGACGCCTGGGAGAGCAGACACTGAGAAAATTGACTTTGGAATACAAACAATGAAAAGT
>NW_007251428.1:763-8360 GCF_000164805.1 Carlito syrichta | reverse complement strand
CATTCCTTTCCTTTCCCTTCCATTCCATTACTCTCCATTCCATTCCATTCCTTTTCTTTCCATTCCTCTTATTCCATTCCATTCCATTCGTTTCTTTTTCATTATATTGCTGTACATAAAAATCAATTCCATTCCATTTCACTCCTTACCATTTCACTCCTTACCATTCTTCTCCATTCCATTCTATTCAATTCTATTCCTCTTCATTCCATTCAATCTCATTGCATCCTCCCAATTGCGTTCTATTCCATGCCATTCCATTCCCTTCCAGTGCAATCCATTCCAATCCTTTTCATTACTCTCCATTGTATTCCATTACTCTCCATTCCATTCCATTCCTTTCCATTCATTTACATTCTATTCCATTCCTTTGCATTCCATTCCATTCAATTTCATTCCATTCCATTCCATTCTTCTCCATTCCATTTCATGCCTTTCCATTTATTTCCTTTCCATTCGTCTGCATTCTGTTCCATTTAATTCAATCTTCATCCACTCCATTCCATTTCATTCCATTCCTATCCATTCCTCTGAATTCCATTCCTTTCAATTTCTCTCCATTCCCTTCATTCCATTCCATTCCTTTCCTCTCCATTCCATTCCGTTTCATTCCTCTCCTTTTTCATTCTATTCCTCTCCTTTCCATTCCATTCCATTCCAATCCACTCCATTCCATTCCTCTCTATTCCCTTCCATTCCATTCCATTCATTTAAATTCCATTCCATTCGATTCCGCTCCATCCCTTTCCATTGCATTACATTGCTAGCCATTCCATTTCATACCATTCCAATTCTTTCCATTCCTCTCCATTCCATTCCATTCCTGTCCTCACCATTCCATTCCATTCCATTCCAATCCATTCCATTCCACTCCATTCCATTGCTCTGCAATTCATTCCATTCCTCTCATGCCATTCTACCCCTCTCATTTCCATTAATTCCATTTCAATCCATTCCATTCCTCTCAATTCCATTCCATTAAATTCCTCTCCATTCCTTTCCATTTTTTCCAATTCCATTCCATTCCATTACTCGCCATTCCATTCCTTTACTATCCATTCCATTGATTTCCTTTCCATGCCCTCCCATTTCAATCCATTACTCTCCATTCCATTCCATTCCTTTTCTTTCATTTCCTCTCCATTCCATTCCTTTCCATTCCTCTGCATTCCCTTTCTCTGCAATCCATTCCACTCCATTCCCCTCCATTCTGTTCCATTCCTTTCCATTCCATTCACTTCTATTCCATTCCTGTCCATTCCATTCCCCTCCATTCCATTCCACTCCATTGCATTCCATTCCGTTCCTCTCCATTCCTCTCCACTCCATTTCTCTTGATTCCTCTATATTTTATTATATTCCATTCTAATCCATTCCATTACATTCCACTCCATTCCAATCCACTCCTTTCCATTCCTCAAAACTCCTTTTAATTCCATTCCATTCCAATCCATTCCATTCCAATTCATTCCATTCCAATCCATTCCAATCCATTCCACTCTATTCCATTCATTTCCATTCCATTCCTCAATTCCTCTTCATTCCATTCCATTTCACTCCATTCCATTGCTCTGCAATCCATTCCATTCCTCTTCATTCCATTCTACCCCTCTCATTTCCATTCAATTCCATTTCAGTCCATTCCATTCCTCTCAATTCCATTCCATTAAATACCTCTCCATTCCTTTCCATTCCTTTCAATTCCATTCCATTCCATTACTCACCATTCCATTCCATTCCTTTCCTTTCCTTTCCATTTCTCTCCATTCCATTCCATTCTTTTCCTTTCCATGCCCTACCATTGCAATCCATTAATCTCCATTCCATTCCATTCCTTGTCTTTCAATTCCTCTCCATTCCATTGCTTTCCATTAATATCCATTCCATATCTCTGCAATCTATTCCACGCCATTTCCCTCCATTCTGTTTCATTCCTTTCCATTCCATTAATTTCCATTCCATTCCTGTCTATTCCTTCTGCTCCATTCCATTCAACTCCATTGCATTCCATTCCATTCCTCTCCATTCCATTTCTCTTGATCCCTCTATATATTATTATTTTTCATTCCAATCGATTCCTATCCATTCCATTCCATTTCACTTTATTCCAATACTCTCCTTTCCATTCCTCAAAATCCCTTTCCATTCAATTCCATTCCATTTTATTCCATTCTATTCCATTCCATTCCAATCCATTCCAATCCTTTCCACTCCATTCCATTCCTTTCCATTCCATTCCTCAATCCTCTTCATTCCATTCCATTCCACTCCATTCTATTCCTCTCTAATCCTCTCCATTCTATTCCTCTCCATTCGTCTATCTTCCATTACATTAAAATTCATTACTTTCCTTTCAATTCCTCTCCATTCCATTCTCCTCAATTACACTTCATTCCATTCCATTGCATTCGTTTCCCTTCGATTCCATTCTATTCCATTCCTATACATTCCGTTCCATTCTAATTCAGTCCTCTCCATTCCATTTCATTCTTCTCCATTCTATCCCATTCCTCTACATTGCATTACATTCCTCTCCTTTCCATTATCTTACATTCCATTCCATTTCTCTCCATTCCATTCCAATCCATTCCTTTCCTTTCCAATCATCTCCTTCTATTCCATTGCTCTCCATTCCATTCCATTCCATTCCATTACTCTCCATTCCACTCAATTCCATTCCATTGCATTGCATTTCATTTCATTCCATTCCATTCTGTTCCTTTCCATTCCATTCCGTTCGTTTGCAATCCATTCCATTCTTTTCCATTTCTATCCAATCCATTCCATTTCATTCCAATCCAATCCATTCCAGCCCATTACTCTCCATTCCATTACATTCCTCCACTTTCCTTTCCATTCCTTCCCATTCCATTCCATTCCATTCCCCTTCATTCGATTCTATTCCATTCGATTCTATTCCATTCCATTCCATTCCATTACTCTCTATTCCATTCTTCTCCATACCATTTCTCTCCATTCCTGTCCATTCCATTCCATTCCTCTCCATTCAGTTTCATTCCTTCCCATTCTATTCCTGTCCATTCCATTCCTTTAGTTTCCATTCCATTTCTCTCCATTCCATTCCATACCTTTCCTTTCCATTCCAACTCATTCCATTCCATTCCATTTGTCATCCTTCCATTCATTTCTTTCTATTCCTCTCCTTTCCGTTCCAATCCAGTTCTTTCCATTCCATTCCATTCCATTCCATTCCATTGCATTCGATTCCATTCTATTCCATTCTTCTCCATTCCATTATTCTGCAATCTATTGCTTCCCATTCCTCTCCATTCCATTCCATTCCATTTATTTTCTTTCCATTCCCTTCCATTCCATTCCTTTCCATTCCAATCATTTCTATTCCATTCCTCTCCATTCCATTTCATTCTTTTCCATTCCATTCCATTTCATTCCATTCTTTCCATTCCTCTCCATTCCTCTCCATTCCTTTGCATTGCATTGCATTCCTCTCCATTCCATTTCATTCATTACACACCACTCCATTCCATTCCTCTCCTCTCCCTTCCATTACTTTCCTCTCCGTTCCATTACACTCCATTCCATTACTTTCCATTCGATTCCACTCCATTCCATTCCTCTCAATTTCATTCTTCCCCATTCCCTATAATCCATTCCATTCCCTTCCAATTCATTCCATTCCACTCCATTCCATTCCTCTGTATTCCATTCTTCTCAATTCCTCTCCATTCCCTTCCCTTCCATTCTTTTTCTCTCCCTTCCATTCCATTCCATTCCTCTCCATTCCATTCTATTCCTCACCCTTCCATTCCATTAAATTCCTCTCCATTCCATTCTATTCCTCTCCTTTCCATTCCATTCCTTTCAATTCCATTCCATTTCATTCCTCTCCATTCCACTCCATTCCTTTCCATTCTATTCCATTTCATTCCATTCTTTTCCATTTCTCATCATTCCATTCCATTCCATTCTTTCCATTATTCTTCATTCCATTCCATTTCTCTTCATTCCATTAAATTCCATTCATCTTCTGTCCATTCTTCTCCAATCCATTGTTTTCTATTCCTCTCCGTTCCATTCCATTCCTCTCCATTCCTTTTCTTTCCTTTCCATTCCATTCCATTCCTTTCCATTCCATTCCTCTCCATTCCATTCCATACCTTTTCATTCCATTGCATTCCTTTCCATCCCATTCAATTTCATTCCATTCTATCATTCCTTTCCATACCATTAAGTTCCATTCTTCTCCATTACATACCATTCCTCTCCCTCCCATATCATTCCATTCCATTACAGTCCGTTACATTCCATCCCTCTCCACTCCATTCCGTTACATTCCTCTCCCTTCCATTCCATTCCATTCCATTAGATTCCAGTCCATTCCACTCCATTCCATTCCACTGCATTCCATTCCTCTTAATTCCTATACATTCCCTTACATTCCACTCCAGTCCTTTCCTCAACATTCCATTCCATCCCATTAAACTTTTTTCCATTCCAGTCCTGTCCATACCATTCCATTCAATTCCTATCCATTCCATTCCATTCTGTTCAATTCCATTCCGCTCCATTCCTTTCCATTCCATTCCATTCCTATGCATTCCTTACCACTCCATTCCATTCTATTCCATTCTTCACCATTCCGTTCAATTCCATTCCATTCCAAACCCTCCATTCTATTCCAATATATTGCATTCCATTCCATTCTTCTCCATTCATTTCTATCCATTTCTCTATATTCCATTCTATTCTATTCCAATCCATTCCATTCCATTCCACTTCATTTTTTTCCTCTCCATTTCATTCCTAATAATTCCTCTCTTTTCCATTACATTCTCTTCTATTTCATTTCAATCCATTTTAAACCATTCCACTCCATTCCATTCCTCTCCAATACCTTCCTCTCAATTCCTCTCCATTACAACCATTCCACTCAATTCCATTGCTCCTCAGTTCTCTCCATTCCATTCCTCTCTATTTCTCTATATTCCATTCCATTACAATCCATTCCACTCCTTTCCTATCCTCCCCATTCCATTCTTCTCAATTTCTCTCCATTCCCTTCATTCCATTCCATTCCTTTCTGGTCCATTCTATTCCTATCCATTCCTCTCCATTCTATTACTCTCCTTTCCATTCCATTTTATTCCATTCCATTCCATTATATTCCTTTGCAATCCATTCCATTCCATTCCTATCCATTCCATTCAATTCCTCTCCATTCCATTCAATTCCTTTCAATTCCATTCCATTCCACTGCATCGCATTCTTTTCCTTTCCATTCCTCTCCATTCCATTCCTCACCATTCCATTCCATGTAATTCCTCTCCATTCCATTTCATTCCTTTCAATTTCATTCCATTCTAATCCACTCCATCCCATTCCATACCATTCCATTCCTTGCCATTCCATTACAATTCTTTCCATTCCTCTCCATTCCATTCTATTCTCTCCATTCCATTCTATTCCATTCCTTTCTGTTCCATTCCTCTCCATTCATCTCCATTCGATTACATTCCTTTCCATTCCTTTCCATTTCATTCAGTTATTTACATTCCTTTCCATTACATTCCCCTCCATTCCATTCCATTCAATTACATTCCTTTCCATTCCATTTCATTTTATTAAATTATTTGCATTCCTCTCCATTCCATTCCCCATCATTCCATTCCAATCCATAACATTACTCTCCATTCCATTCCTCTCCATTCCATATAATTCCATTACATAACAATGCACTTGATTCCATTCCTCTCCACTTCATTCCGTTGCATTTCTCTCCCTTCCTTTCCACTCCATTCCATTCCATTCCATTCCTCTCCATGTCATTGCATTCCTTTCCATTCCATTCCATTTCATTCCATTCTATCATTCCTCTCCATACCATTAAGTTCCATTCTTCTCCATTACATACCATTCCTCTCCCTTCCATATCATTCCATTACATTACAGTCCGTTCCATTCCATCTCTCTCCACTCCATTCCGTTACATTCCTCTCCCTTCCATTCCATTCCATTAGACTCCAGTCCATTCCACTCCATTCCACTCCACTGCATTCCATTCCTCTTAATTCCTATCCATTCCCTTCCATTCCACTGCAGTCCTTTCCTTCCCATTCCATTCCATTCCATTAATATTTTTTCCATTCCATTCCTGTCCATACCATTCCATTCTATTCCTATTCATTCCATTCCATTATTTTCAATTCCATTCCATTCCATTCCTTTCCATTTCATTCCATTCCATCCGATCCCATTCCTTGCCATTCTATTCCATTGCATTCCATTCCTTTCCATTCTTCTCCATTGCATTCCATTCCTTTCCTCACCATTCCATTCCATTCCATTCTACTCCTCTCCATTCCATTTCTCTGCAATACATTCCATTCCTCTCCATTCCATTCTACTCCTCTCCTTTCCATTCCATTCCATATCATTCCATTCCATTCCTCTCCATTCCATTCCAATCCATTCCATTCGATTCATCTGCAATCCATTCCATTCCCCTCCATTCAGTTCCATTCCATTCAATTCAATTCATTTCCATTCCATTCCTGTCCATTCCATTCCTCTCCATTCCATTACATTCCTTACCATTCCTATCCATTCCATTCCATTCCATTCCATTCCATTCCATTTCATTCCATTCCATTCCATTCCTCTCCATTCCTTTCCACTCCATTCCATTCCTATGCACGCCTTACCATTCCATTCCATTCTATTCCATTCTTCACAATTCCGGTCAATTCCATTCCATTCCAATCCCCTCTATTCTATTCCAATCCATTGCGCTCCATTCCATTCCTCTCCATTCATTTCTATCAATTTTCTATATTTCATTCCATTTCTTTGCAATCCATTCCATTCCTCTCGATTCCATTCTATTCCACTCCTTTGCATTCCATTCCCTTCAATTATCTCCATTCCATTCCCTTCCTTTCAATTCCATTCCATTCCATTCCACCTCATTCCATTCCGTTCCTCGCCATTCCATCCATTCCATTCCATTCCTCTCCATTCCATTCAATTCCTATATTTTCCATTCCTTTCCGTGCCATTCCATTACTCTCCATTTCATTCTATTCCATTTCATTCCTTTCCTCTGCAATCTATTCTTTTCCATTCTTCTCCATTCCATTCCATTAAATTCCATTCCTCTCCATTTCATTCCATTTCATTCCATTACTCTCTATTCCATCCCATTTCGTTCCTCACAATTCCATTCCATTCCATTCCATTTCAATCCATTCCTTTCCTGTCCATTCCATTCCATTTCATTCCTTTTTTTCCCTTCCATTCCATTCCATTACTTTCCATTTCTAAACATTCCATTCCATTTCTCTCCATTCCACTCCTTTCCATTCAATATCTTTACATTCCATTCCATTCTTCCCCATTCCATTTCATTCCAATCCGTTCCATTCTTTTCCAATCCTCTCCATTGCATTCCTCTCCATTCCTCTATATTCCAAAACATTACAATCCCTTACAATCCTTTCCGTTCATCTCCATTCCATTCCTCTCAATTCCATTGTTTTCCTCTCCATTCCATTCCATAGCATTCCATTCCATTTCATTCCTTTCCATTCCATCCATTTTATTCCATTCCATTCCATTT
>NW_007251428.1:0-459 GCF_000164805.1 Carlito syrichta | reverse complement strand
CTCTGCATTTCTTTCCTCTCAATTCCTCTCCATTCCCTTCCATTCCATTCCATTCCATTCCTCTGCATTCCATCCCTCTCCTTTCCATCTATTCCTCTCCATTCCATTTCATTCCATTCCATTCGTCTTCATTCATCTCCATTCCTTTCCATTCAATTCCTCTCGATGGCATTCCATTCCCTTCAAATCTATTCCTTTGCAGTCCATTCCATTCCATTCCATCGCTCGTCTTTCCCTTCCATTCCATTCCTTTCCTTTAATCTCCATTCCATTCCTTTCTGTTCCTCACCATTCCATTCCATTCCATTCCAATTTATTCCTCTCCTTTCCATTTCTCCAATCCATTCCATTCCTCCTGATTCCATTCTATTTCTCTCCTTTGCATTCCATTCCATTCCATTTCTTTCCATTCCATTCCATTCCTTTCAATTCCATTCCATTCCATCCCATTCCATTCCT
>NW_007251427.1:1130191-1159532 GCF_000164805.1 Carlito syrichta | reverse complement strand
ACTGCACTCCAGTCTGGGCGACAGAATGAGACTCCAACTCAAAAAAAAAAAAAAAAATTCTTATTCTCCTAATAACATTAATAGTTAACATCTATTGGGCACACACCTACTTATGTGTTAAACACCTTACATATGTGTTTCTCTAATGCTCAGCAACCCTGTAAGTTAGGTATGATTTTACGAGAAAGATAAAGTCCCGACAAGTTAAGCAGCGTGCCCAAGATCACACAGTAATAAACACATCTGAACCCAACTCTACCCAGTTTCGAAGCCTGATGTCTCCATTCAGGATAACATCCAAACTCTTTAGCTGGGATCTAAGATCCATTATGGTGTAAAGCCTGTCTATCACTCATCCCTCTCTACCCTTCCATAAAACCCTAACTTGAAAAGAAAGGATGGGGCAGGGCGAAGAAACGGGGGGAAAAAAAACAAACAACCCTCTAACTTCCAGCCTTGTTAAAAAATTTCCACCAAACGGGGCATGTTTTCTCATATTTCCATGTCTTTGCACATACTGTTCCCTCTGCATGGAAAGTAACCCCCCCCTTTTTTGACTACTCTTTCTTCAGCATTCAACCCAACTATCCCCTCCTCCAAGAGCTTTTCCCATCTCGTCTAAAGACCAGGACAGATGAACAATCATCTGGGTATCACTGCTTACTTGTTTCTCCTAGTCTACAAGAAGCAATTTGAGAAAAGGCCTGACATCAAATGAAAGCCTTCATCAGAGGTACAAACTTCTGTGTTCTGATTCAACATAGCCTACGCACATAGTCCCAGTATATTATAAATCATTCAAAAAGTAAATAACGGAAGGTCCTCTGCTTGCTTTTCCCTGATGGCCACAGAAAAATTACAAGTATTTCAAGAAGCTCAGGAGTACCAACCCAGCTGACAGAGAAGGGAAATCGAGAGTTGGAACAGGCCTGTTCTGTGACCTCATGAAGTTCACAACGTAGTGGCAGAGGCCAACATCTAAATAACTAACAATAACACCAAGTAAATAACACACCAGAAACAACTGCACAAGATGACACTAAAGCACAAACACAGTTGATTAATTCCGACAGAGAGGTAGGAGAATTGTTCATGATGTTTGAACTATACTTAGACAAAAGCCAAGAAGCAACTGGCATTTGAACTACACCTTCAGTGACAGGTAGGATTTTGAGGTCAAAGAATTCCAAACAAGAAAAAGCATAAGCAGCTGGGTGCAATGGCTCATGTAATCCCAGAGGCTGAGACAAGAGGATTGCTTGAGTCCAGGAGTTTGAGAAAATCCTGGACAACACAGTGAGACCTCATCTCTACAAAAGTAATCCTGCGCTTTGGGAGGCTGAGGTGAGTGGATTGCCTGAGCCCACGGGTTCGAGACCCGCCTGGGCAACTTGGCAAGACCTCATCTCTACAATAAATCAAAAAATTAGCCGGTTGTGGTAGCGCGCACCTGTAGTTCCAGCTACTTGGAAGGCTAAGGCGGAAGGATTGCCGGAGCCCAGCAGGTCGAGGCTGCGGTGGCCAGGAGCGTGCCACTGCACTCCAGTCTGGGCGAAAGAGTGAGACTCCAACTCAAAAAAATATATATATATAAATAAATAAATAAATAGAAATTTAAAAATCAGTCAGGTGCAGTGGCGCGTGCCTGTAGTCCCAGCTACTCAGAAGGCTGAGGCAGGAGGATCACCCGAGTTCAGGAGGTTGAGGCTACACTCCACCCTAGAAAACAGAGTGAGACCCTGACTCAAAAAAAAAAAAAAAAGAAAAGAAATAAGTATAATAGGACAGGAAAAAAGAAAAAGCACAAGCAGTGATTTGGAGATAGATAAGTACACAAGATGCATTTTAGGGAATGGTATGGTTATGTATGGTCATATCATACAGTCAGCAATATAATGACAAAGTAGGATGACCAGCTAGCTGAGGTCAAATCATGAAGGACCCAGAAAGCTGGAGTGAGGAATATGTATGTACTTAAGAAGAAAAAGAGGCCAGGTGTGGTGACTCAGCCTGTAATCCCAGAATTTGGGAGGCCAAGGCAAGAGGACTGCCTGAGCCCTGGGGGTTCTAGACCAGTCTGGGCAATGATGTGCATCTGTAGTTCCAGCTACTTGGAAGGCTGAGGCAGAAGGATTATCTAAACCCAGCAGGTCAAGGCTGCGGTGGCTGTGAGTGTGCCACTGCACTTCAGCCTGGGCGACAGAGTGAGAAGCCAACTCAAAAGAAAAAAGAATAAAAAGACAAAAAGATGCCATTGAAATTTTCTGACCCAGAGTATGCTTTGGAAAGATTAATCTAGCATTGAACTGAAGGCCACACTATACCAGAAAGACACTAAGAGACAGAAGAATCAATTAAAGGACTACTATAACAGACCAAGAAAGAAATCTAAGGGCCTGAATTAGGGCAAAGGCAGCAGGAATGTAAAGAAGGTGGCAAGCAGATATGCATGACAATGTAGAGATAGAAGTAACAGTCTTTAACTATTGTCTAGACATGGATGGGTAAGGAAAGGGAGAGTGGAAGATAATTTTGATTCTAGGCAGAGCAACCAGGAGGAGAGCAGAATCTCCAAGATAATGGTACCAGAAGTAGAAGACAAAGAAATGTTAGCAGGATCTTCTCACAGACAGCTGAAATCTTTGGTCTAGAGTTCAGAACAGTCAAAAATGAAAGTATGGGTTTGGAGCCAACAGTTGATAGCTGAAATGTGGCAAGTAGAATACATAGGCTGTTTTGTCCACATAACTCTTCTATTCAAAGTCTCCCAATAGTTACTCCCAGAGAACTAGAAGATCAAGTCCAGTTGTTTAGTTTTAATATTCAAAGCTCTCTACAACCCAATGAGATTCAATTCCAATTTTTACTCAGTATGTTTTATTTATTTGTTTGTTTGTTTATTTATTGTAGCTATGAGGTCTCACCAAGTTGCCCGGGCTGGTCTCGAACCTTGGGCTCAGGCAATCCACTCGTGGGCTCAGGCAATCCACTCGTCTCGGCCTCCCAAAGTGCTGGGATTACAGTCCGAGCCATCACGTCCAGCAGTGGTCAAATCTAATAAGAATCCTGGCAAGACTATATTAAGTGCCCAGCCTTTATTCACTATGTCTTAGATTGTTCAAAGAGGTAGCTCACGCCTATAATCCCAGCACTTTGGGAGGCCAAAGTGAGAGGATTGCCTGAGCCCACGGGTTCAAGACCAGCCTGGGCAACTTGGTGAGACCTCATCTCTACAATAAATCAAAAAACTAGCCAGCCATGGTGGTACACATCTGTAGTTCCAGCTACTTGGAAGGCTGAGGCGGAAGGCTCGCCTAAGCCCAGCAGGTCAAGGCTGCAGTGGCCAGGAGCATGCCACTGCCCTACAGCCTGGGCAACAGAGTGAGACTCCAACTAAAAAAAAAAGAAAGAGATAAAGATATCTGGTCTCTGACCTGAAGAAATTTACAATGTAAATACTCTTCTGTTAACTTTATATCTAGACTCTACCCTGCAGAACTCAACTACAACCACGGATCTCCTTATTGTTTCCAAACATACCTTTCACATTCCTGCCTTTGTTTACCCTTTTCTCCCAACTGGAATATCTACCCTCCTCTTCTTGGTTTATCTAATTGAAAGCCTTCTTTCAAGGTCCAGCTGAACTCCCACTTCTCCCATTAAACCATTCTAGTCATGCTAGCTACTATTGGATGCCTAAGGCACTTAAAAGTTGATTCAATCTACCTGACACTGAATATACAAAACCTAATGGCAGATATCTCTCTAGGTAAGTTCTATTTCTCTATCTGAACTCTTGGAGTCAACATACATGTTTTGAATTTTTAAAAATATCTAATATTTAGGACAGCAAATACTCATTCATTTAACAAATAGATACTGACAGTCCACTATGTGCCAAGGTTATATATACAAAAACACACTAAAATGGAATTTTGAAGTCACATTTCAAAAGATAATTAAAAGACTGCTATTAGGCAGGGAGCAGGAATTCTCACTCAGATATCCCTTCTACAGCTACAGCTTTCCTAAGTTCTTCCTAAGTTCTTCTCACCACATCCAGATCCAGGAGACTTTGTATCATTTAATGTTCCTGTGTAAGCTAAATTGGAGACCAAGCAATTAAAATATGCTTACCAATAATGTACAATGGCACCAGGATTATAAAAGATTCTTATCCTCAGAAGGTTTCACGTCTACTTTAGGAGATAAGATGGATCTTTTTTTTTTTTAGTTGGAGTCTCACTCAGTCGCCCAGACTGGAATGCAGTGGCCGCTCCTGGCCACCGCAACCTCAACCTGCTGGGCTCCAGCGATCCTTCTGCCTCAGCCATCCGAGTAGCCGGAATTACAGGCGTGCGCTACCATGCCCGGCTGATTTTTTGACTTATTGTAGAGATGAGGTCTCGCTGCCCCGGCAGGTCTCGAACCCGCGGGCTCAGGCAATCCACTCACCACCTCAGCCTCCCAAAGGCGCGGGATTACAGGCTGAGCCACCGAACCCGGCTAGGATGGATCTTGATATTTACTGCATTTACTATGCAACAGGTGTTGTGTGAGACCTATCTCATTTAGCACCTCACTTAATCCTCAAAATTCTATCAAGTATGCTTATTTATTCTCATTTTATAGTTAAGCAACTTCATGCTCAGAAAGATTTCTTAATTTCCCCAAATTACCTAGGCGTGGTAGTGCATGCCTACAGTTCTATCTACTGGAAAGTTGAAGGGAAAGGATCAGCTGAACCCAGTAGGTCAAGGCTACAGTGGCCACGGGCATGCCACTGCACTCCAGCCTGGGCAACAGAGTGAGACAATGACTCAAAATAAAATAAAATAATAATTTTCCCAAAGTCATATAGTAAGTAGAACTGAGATTCAAATCCAAGTTTGTAAGATTCTAAATCATCGTCTTTTAAAAACTACACTGTATGGCCTCCATGAAATTACTAGAAGACAACACAATATAGTCCTATGTAACTGAGGGAAAGGAGAATTGTAAACTATAACAGGGACTCATAAAAGGCATTCATAAGCTGGGCTAGGTGGCTCAGCCTGTAATCCCATGCTTTGGGAGGCTGAGGTGAGTGGACTGCCTGAGCCTGCGGGTTCAAGACCTGCCTGGACAACTTGGCGAGACCTCATCTCTACAGTAAATCAAAAAAATTAGCCGGGTGTGGTAGCGCGCGCCTGTAGTTCCAGCTACTTGGAAGGCTGAGGCATAAGGATTGCCGGAGCTCAGCAGGTTGAGGCTGCAGTGGCCGGGAGTGGCCACAGCACTCCAGTCTGGGTGACAGAGTGAGACTCCAACTCAAAAAAATAAAATAAAATTGCTTTATAAAAAAAAAAAAGCCGAGCTCGGTGGCTCAGCCTGTAATCCCGCGCCTTTGGGAGGCTGAGGTGAGTGGATTGCCTGAGCCCGTGGGTTCAAGACCCGCCTGGGCAACTTGGCGAGACCTCATCTCTACAATAAATCAAAACTTAGCTGGGCGTGGTAGCGCGCACCTGTAGTTCCAGCTACTTGGAAGGCTGAGGCAGAAGGATTGCCGGAGCCCAGCAGGTTGAGGCTGCAGTGGCCGGAGCGGCCACTGCACTCCAGTCTGGGCCACAGAGTGAGACTCCAACTTAAAAAAAAAAAAAAAAAAGAGCATTCATCATCAAGGGTTGGTGCAAACTGAGAAAGTATTAAAGAAGATTGAGAGATTGAGACCTGGGGTTTTAGGGAAGTGACAACTCTAGACACTTCGATGCAAAATTAACTTTTTACCTATTTTTTAGGGAAATCTGAAAATTCTTTGGATTATTACGCATCAGAAAATGCAGCACAAAAAATCAAGAAATCCAGGAGGAAATACAGTGGTGAAAGAAAAAAGCCACAGAGATAGAGGGAGAGGTATATAAGGAGAAAAGGAGGAAAAGCTCAATCATTTCTAGGGTATTCATTTATAAAAACTAAATATTTCATAGATAGAGATACAGAGTACCAAGAATCCTCTGCTGGGCATGGTAGCTTAAGCCTGTAATACCAGCACATTGGGGGATGGAGGTGAGAGAATTGCCTGAGGTTTGAGATCAGCCTGGGCAACTTGGTGAGACCTTGTCTCCACGATAAATAAAAAAATTAGCAGGGCTTGGTGGTGCACACCTGTAGTTCCGCAACTTGGAAGGCTGAGGCGGAAGGATAGCCTGAGCCCAGCAGGTTGAGACTACGGTGGCTGTGAGTATGCCACTGCCTTGGTGACAGAGTAAGACTCCAATTAAAAAAAAAAGAATCCCCAAAAATCACCTTAAAGATGAAGAAATAGAAGACTAGAGAGGTTAAAGAACTTAGACAAGGTCACACAGTAGCAGAATTAGGACTGTAACCTGGATTTCCTGGTGGCTAGTCTATGGTTCTTGCCTTTATATGCATTCATCTCTTCTGTTTGAGCCTGAGTTTCATCTATAAAATGAGGAGTATGGACTAGGCCAATGGTACCCAAGTGTCAATCTATAAACCACCCAGGGAGCCTTTTAAAATGTACAAATTCAAGCAAACTAAGAGTAATATCTGCATGTCTACTAAAAAACCCAACTGGTCCAGAAAGAATCCACAAGTTCTGTTGCTGGCAGAGGCTGATAATAGGGAGATCTATCCTCTCCAGCTGCCCAAGTACCCCAATCAAAGCAGGAAGTGTCACACTTCCAGACTTTAAACTTTATTACAAGGCTAAGTAACTAAGACAGCATGGTATTGGTATAGGAATAGCCACACAAATCAGTGGAACAGGACAGATTCTGGAGATAAAAACATGGTTTCTCAATAAACTCATCTTCAACATAGCCAACAACAATAATCACTGGGGAAAAGAGACCATATTTAGCAAATAGTGCTCAGAAAACTGGCTAACCATATGCAGAAGAATGACACTGGACCCCTATCTATCACCATATACAAAAATTGAGTCTACAGCAGGATGCAATGATGCATGCCTGTAATCCCAGCACTTTGGGAGGCAGGATTGCCTGAGTCCAGGGTTCAAGACCAGCCTGGGCAACATGGTGAGACCTCATCTCTATAATAAATCAAAAAATTAGCCAGGCTTGGTGACATGTGCCTGTAGTTCCAGCTACTTAGAAGGCTGAGGCATAAGGAGCACCTGAGCCCAGCAGGTCGAGGTTGTAGCAGCCATGCCATTGCACAAACAGCCTGGGTGACAGAGTAAGACTCCAACTAAAAAAATAAAAATAAAAAAATCAAGTCTAAATGGATCAAAGACCTAAATGTAAAATCTCAAACTATAAGAATCCTAGAAGAAAGCATAGGAAACACCCTACGTTTTCTTCACTGTTGTACATTGGAGTAGGCAACAAATTCTGGACCAAGTCCCCGAAAGCTAAGATAGACAAGTGGGACCTCATCAAACTGAAAAGTTTTTGCACAACAAAAGAAACCATCAAGAGAGTACAGAGAAAACCTACAGAATGAGAAAAAAAATCTGCAAATTATTCACCTGACAAAAGCCTAATATCCAGGTTCTACTAGGAACTCAAATGAAGTGAAAGGGAAAAAAACTAATAACCCCATTAAAAAGTAGGCAAAAGGCCGGGCTCGGTGGCTCAGCCTATAATCCCGCGCTTTGGGAGGCCAAGGTGAGTGGATTGCCTGAGCCCGTGGGTTCGAGACCCGCCCAGGCAACTTGGCGAGACCTCATCTCTACAATAAGTCAAAAATTAGCCGGGCGTGGTAGCACGTGCCTGTAGTTCCAGCTACTAGGAAGGCTGAGGCAGAAGGATCACTGAGGCGGAAGGATCACCGAGGCTGCGGTGGCCGGGAGCGGCCACTGAACTCCAGTCTGGGCGACAGAGACTTCAACTCAAAAAAAAACAAAAAAGTGGGCAAAAGACATGAACAGACACTTCTCAAAAGATGACATATAAGCAGCCAACAGACACATGAAAAATGCTCAGCCTCACTAATAATCAGAGAAATGCAAATCAAAACTACAATGAGATACCATCTAACTTTGGTAAGGATAACTATCATTAATAAGTCAAAAAGCAACAAGTGCTAGCATGAGTGCCAAGAAAAGAGAACACTTCTACACTGCTGGTGGAAATACAAGCTAGTTCAACCTTTATGTAAAACAGTATGGTGATTCCTAAAAGAACTAAAAACTTATCTTTCATAGGATCCAGCAATCCCTCTCCTGGGAATTACCTGGAGGAACACAAATCGCTCTACCAAAAAGACACCTGCACATGCATGTTTATTGCTGCACTATTCACAATAGCAAAAACATGGTACCAACCCTGCTGCTCATCAAAAGTAGACTGAATAAAGAAAATGTGGTACATATACACGATGGAGTATTACATAGTCATAAAGAGGAACAAAATCATGGGGTAGAATGAGATATATGAGGTATAATGTTTATGCCCTTAAACATTCAATAACTGGATTCTGGACTTACTTATAGTTATATGTTAACTATAGAAAAAGAGTCCTTGGCTGTAAATTTATCCCTAAGCACTTCCAGATGCACATGATTCTTTCTTCTAGGTCCCAAGGAAGAATTCTCAAAGATACAGGAAGGATAAAAGGCTAGATGACTAAAACCATCCCTCCTTGTGCCCCAAGCTTTATTACACTAGCAGCTTTGGTTTCTCAAAAAGCACTCAAATATTTGGCAGCACAGGCCTAGGAGTCAGAAGACTGACTAGACCTAGCTCTGTTGATCTTCTCTGAGATTCTCCTAAGGCTTCCTCTTCATCAAACAACCAATGATTTCAATTTTAGTGAAAATCTACATGTTTGGGTCACAATTTTGCTCCTCTTTGGAGACTCAAAGTATAAAATCAACAGATACTGGTACATTATCAATCAAGTGGTTCCCAAACTTAGATTTCACAGAATAAGTATTCCATAATAAATTAGAAAGCCTCACAGAAGTTGTTAATTTTTTATTTTGCTAATAAGGATATCTTAAAAACAAACTATCACATAATAGTTCTTTCACCAAATAAAGGATATTTTAACATAAAAAAGTAGGAAAGATAACTTCCAAATAAAAGAGAATTTTTAAAATAAGTTCAGCTATACGAAAGGCAGGCTACATTTCCCTTATCTTTCTTTATTTTACCAAGAATTGATAAACGGATGCCTCAGTTTTGTACCAGTTTGCATAATCTACAGTCTGGAAACCAAGGAAACCTATGGCCAAAAAGATTAGGTCAGTTGTTCAAGGCTACAGATAACCATTATTTAACGATCTCCAATCAAGAGAGATCTAAGTCATAGCTACCTGGATGCTTTCCCTGGCCTCTAACTCTTCATTAGATCCCTGTCCTCAGACCATGTTTGAGTACTCTTTCTTTCTCTGTCACAGCTGGCAGAAGAAAGTGTGAGAGAACTAGCAAGAAGCCCTAAAGAGGAAACTTAGGCCATGACTCCTCCCTCCCACCCCACATTCCCCTGTCTGCTCAGAGGTAGACTTGGTAACCAACCAACTTCTGCTAAAAATACACTCTGGACTTTCAGCACTACGTAACATACCTTAAAAGTGGTTTCCTGATACAGACAGTATGAATTCAGTCTCTATTAAAAAAGTCCCACACCCAAAGCTTGAGCTTATAACTGCCAGTTACTACAGCTTAAGAAGTTCCCCAGGAAGTAAGGCACCCCAATCCATTCATTGCATATTTTTAACAAGCCCAAAGGTTGTAACATCGCAAGCTTCAAAAGCCCATGCACTAATGAGTCAATGAGAGCAAGGGCTATTTGGGATCCTCAGGCCCAGACAAGAAAAAACAACTTCACATACTAACCCATACAGCACATACGGCAAACCAGGTGGGCGTTGAACTTGTGCTCATCTTGGTAACTGGGCCACATAGTACCTCTGCGTCTGCTGACCCCACCTAAAAGGAGGGCGTCCCAAAGAACTTCCAGCTAGTGGCCTGTGGACCCTTTGCCGCTCAAAACGGGCTGCGAGGTGAACAGAGACAGCAGAACAGAGAAGTGGCTCCACCCACCACTTCCTACTGACCTCCTTCTTCCCTTGAGGTCAGAGAGGAAGCTCCTCCCTAGGGCACTTCCAAAAACTGGGTCCATATCTTCAGGCAAATAGGCTGTTCAAAAGCAGCACCAGCTCAGTGTTTCCAGATAAACAGAGCATACAGAGGTGAGAGGCTCATATGCAAAGTCCAGTCAGAGTATTAAGTGAGTAAGCCTGAGCAGGTAGAAACTGGTCTTTGAGTTACTTTCCATTTGCAGAGCAGAAGCTTGCAACCTGGTGAATCTTAGACAGCCGCAGGAGAGCTGGTGAGCTAAACGGCTTACTGCCAAGTCAGAAACAGTGTGCATCCATTGCCCAACAGCTTGCTCCTTGGTCATGCCTCTTCTCAGGCAGAAGTACATGTAAAGTGTTAACCAACTCAGAAGATCTCACGATGGGAACAATTATCATGGAGCAAGCCCACACATTCACTGTCCACTGCCAACAGATTCCTAGATTCCAAAAGCAAGTTCATTTCCCCCACTTACGGTTGCACAAATGGAAGCGTCACAGTCACTCCCCAATAATTCCACCTACTTCACAGATAGCCCCGCCTCAGCCAGCTTTGCAGGTAGATTACCACAGCAGATTTTATCAACTTCCAAAATACTTCAACAATTTCAAAAATACCATTTGCTTGTTGCACCATTCTTTCCTCTCATCCAGCCAGGAACAGCATCCCAAAGTCCCCTACCTCTTCCCAGATTCTCCCACTCGGTCTTTACAGTCAGTGCACTTAACTCAGCTGTACCAGAAATCCCTTTATCCATCAGTGGAAGGCTGCTTGTTTGTTTGTCCAACTTGTTTTCCGAGTCTTGGCTAATTGTACCAGACACTGGAATGTTGAAGAAACACAATGAAGGGCTTTTTCATTCAGATGGCCCGGCCCATCTATTGCTTCTTCACCATGCTGACCCAGCCAGGGGATAGAAAAGCCAAGTCCCTGTGGGTGTCAGGATAGACACACCAGTCCTGCCCCACACCACTCAAAAAGGCCCCGCTGCAGATAAGGGCCTAATCACTGGCCCTCTGCTCTGGCTCCCTAAATAGAAAGACTTCTTCAGGCTAATGCTGCTTTCAATCCTGTTTCTGAAGGCAGGGAGGGAAAAGGAGGGGCAGCACCCAGGAAAGCAAGTTTCCAGAGATTAGCATGCATGACTAAAAGGAAAAAAAGGAGACACAAGCTGGTCCAGCTGACCACTCAGTTTAAAAAAGTCCTATGATCTGCCTCAGTTGCTTGACAACTCCCTTCACTCCTAATGGGACAACCCTCCCACCTACAAACTGCTAATAATCCTGTTACTGCTTACTAATAACAGGACTCACAGCTGACTTTATCCCTCCTAGACTAAGCTCTCAATCACCCCAATAACCTGTGACAATTGTACTCAGTCTGTCCCTCTTATCAGACCCTTCTTAGCCTTGGGAAGGAAGAATCCTTCTAGAATCTACCTTGTCCTAAGAAAAGGAATGCATAAGAAACAGGGAAGAGAGCAGGGCATGGTGGCTCATGCCTGTAATCCCAGTACTTTGGGAGGCTGAGGCAGAGGAGGATCGCTTGAGTCCAGGAGTTGGAGAGCAGCCTAGGCAACACAGTGAGACTTTGTTTCTACAAAAATAAAATAATTAGTCAGATGTGGTGGCACACACATGCCTGCAGCCCCACCTACTCAGGAGACTGAGGCTGAAGGATTGCCTCAGCCCAGGAGGTCAAGACTGTAGCATGCTGTGATCTGATCATGACACCACCCTTCAGCCTGGGTAACAGCAAGACTACATCTCAAAACAAACAAAAACAACAATAACAAAATGAAACAATAACAAAAAAAGAAAAAGGGAAGAGAGAAGAAAAAGGAATAAACATTTCCTGATTCATATTTGGTAACCTCTTCCTTTAAGAGTGCAGGGACTAGCTTTTGTCTTCATATCCCAGTCTCTAGCACATTTAGAAAGTACTCAATACTGTAAGTTAAAATTAACAGCATCTACTATAACTGTTAGCTCACAGAAAATGTGCTAAGAACTTTAAATATCATTTCATTTAATACCAACAATTCTCTAAGAAAGGCATTATTATTTCCATCTTAGAGATAAAAATACTAAGACTTTAAATACTTTACCAAGATTACATACTCATCCACAGCGGTACCTCTGTTGTACCCTACTGTCTCTGAGAGGATCCTAAACCAGAATAACCAAACTGAGGTGGAGGCGTTGTATATGTAAGTACTCAAAAAAAACATGCAGCATGACTAACCCCATTTTACGGATGAGAAAATAGAGGCCCAATAGTGGTAGAACTAGAATAAAAACATGGGCAGTATGACTCCAGACTCCAATCCTACTCTCAACAGAAGTTCCATAAGACCTACAAATATAGGCCATAAGAACACACTGAATCCGAGTCACAGAAAATTAGAGACCTTAGTTTTTTTTTCTTCTCATACAGACTGGAAATTTGAAGTCCAGAGGAATTAAGGAACCAGTCCAACATCACATAGTAGTTAACAGAAGAGCCAGGACTTAGAGCCCAGATCTTCTGATTCCAAGTTCAGTGTTTTCTTTTCTTTTTTCTCAAGTTGGAATCTCACTCTGTTGCCCAGGCTGGAGTGCAGTGGCACGCTCACAGCCACTACAGCCTCAACCTGATGGGCTCAGGTGATCCTTCTGCCTCAGCCTTCCAAAATGCTGGGATTACAGGCATGCACTGCCACACCCAGCTAACTGGCTGATTTTTGTTTGTTTATTGTAGAGAGGCGGTTCTCACCAAGTTGCCCAGGCAGGCCTCAAACCCCTAGGCTCAGACAATCCTCTCACCTCTGACTCCCAAAGTGCTAGGATTACAGGCGTGAGCCACTACAACTGGGTCCAAGTTCAGTGTCTTTCTACAACACTGTACAAATGTACAAAAAAAAAAAAGCAAAGGAAAAGAAATAAAAAGAGCCGAGGCTAAGACAAGAGAATAAATTGAGCCCAGCAGTGCAAGACCTTGTCTCTTAGTACAAGAAAAGGAGAAAGAAAATGACAAAGACTCCACTTTGATTAAACATCTAATGCTTTAGTTATTTGAACAAAGAATGTTAAATAGATGACCATTTGTCCAAATATGTGAGTCCCTATTATATGCTTAACAAATCTGTAGATAACACAAATAGAAGAATTAAAGTTCAAATAGATCTCAGAAAGTCAGAATGCTGCACCAAATCTCACAAGACAAAATTTAACAATGATACCTATAAGTCTTATGATAAAGTTCAAGAAAACCAAAGGCACAGCAGTGATTGGAGGAAAGACAACAAACAATTCATGAATAAGGTTTGGCCATTTAATAATTGATCTTAAGTTTAGAATGATCCAATTGTGTGATGGAGTTGCTTTTTTATTTCTTCTTTAAAAAAAGTGGGGGAAGGAAATGATAACAATCTTAGGTTGCACTTCATATGGTCCAGACCCATGGATTATGGCTGGTACTCCTAGTGGGATGTTGGAAATGGAAAGAACCTTAAGAGATCAGATTATCCGGCTGGGCGTGGTGGCTCACGCCTGTAAATCCCAGCACTTTGGGAGGCTGAGGTGAGAGGATTGCCTGAACTCAGGGATTCAAGACCAGCCTGAGAGACATAGTGAGACCTCATCTCTACAATAAATCAAAAAATTAGCCATGCATGGTGGCACACACCTGTAGTTTCAGCTACTTAGAAGGCTGAAGCAGAAGGATCTCCTAAGCCCAGCAGGTGGAGGCTGCGGTTGACGTGAGCAAGCCAGCCTGAATAACAGAGTGAGACTCTGACTCATAAAAAGAGATCAGATTATCCAATGCTTTCATTTTATAGATAAAGAAAACAAACCCCTGGAGAGGGAAAAATCTGTCTTTCTACAAACATACAAAAAAATATGATTGTTCTTCTCAAGTAACCATAAAGTCTTTTTCTGCTTACCCTATCACAATGTGAAATATTAATAAACTAAAACAGCCAGGTTCAGTGGCTCACGCCAAAACTCTGGGAGGCCAAGGTGAGAGGATTACCTGAGTCCATAGGTTCGAAACCAGCCTGGGTAACATGGTGAGACCTCATCTCTACAATAAATTGAAAAAGTAGCCAGGCATGGTGGTATATGCCTGTAGCTCCAGCTACTTGGAAGGTCGAAGTTACAGTGGCTGTGAGTATGCCACTGCACTACAGCCTGGGCGACAGAGTGAGACTCCAACTCAAAAAAATGAAAATAAGAATGAAAAAAATAAACTCAAACATAAGGTAACTCTTTATCATTCAATAACCTATGCTGAGTATCCACCTCAGGCCACACATCAAATTGAGCCAAGCCTTCTAAATACAGAAATTAATAGGGCATAGTTTCTACTACAGTTTACAGTTAATGTTATCTTGAATTCTTTATTAATTAAGTAATATTTACTGACACTTATTTTGCCTCAGACACTTGTGATTCTGAGATAAACAAGAGGCCTTGTTCTAATTAGTGGAGAGAAAAAGAAGCTAAGCAAGGTGATAGTACAGGTGTGAATAAGCAGTACTAAGAGAGGGCTACTGCAGCACAGAATAGGACTTATCTCAGTCAAGGAAGGCTTTCCGGAGGCTGTAACTACTTACCTTGAAGGACAAGCACCAAGTAGTCCAGTTTAAAAGAGGGTACAGGCATTTCAGGTAGAAAGCTATGAGTTTTTAAGTGACACTGGAGTACTAGGTGCTTGTAAGACCATGGCAGGAAATAAAACTAATGAGACAGGAAGGGAGTAGACCATAAACACTCTTTTATATTTCAAAAGGAGTAATCTCCATTGGAATGAATAAATAAATACATAAATAAATACCCTTTTATGTCATGCTAAAGAGTTTGAATTTTCTTCTAAAAGCTGAAGGGAGGTACAGGTGAATTTTAAGGAGTGGTACAGACAGCTCTGTATTTTAGAAAGATAACACTGGCTACAGATTAGGAGAGGAAGAAAGAGGATAGGAGAAACATTATTTCACCAATCTTACAGAGAACAAAATGAAGACTTAACCTAAGACAGCAGGAAGTTTTGAGAATGAGACAATATATGGACCATTAAGCATGGGCAGGGTATATTAAAAACTACTTAAAATTCTTTGTTTTCTTTTGAGTCAGAGTCTCTATCTGTCACCCAGGCTGGAGTGCAGTAGCACACTCATGGCCACTGAAGCTTCAACCTGCTGGGCTCATGAGATCCTTCCATGTCAGCCTTTCAACTAACTGGAACCACAGGTGTGCGCCACCACACCCGGCTAATTTTTTGATTTATTGTAGAGATGAGGTCTTACCAAGTTGCCCACGCTGGTCTGAACCCCTGGGATCAGGCAATCCTTTCACCTCCACCTCCCAAAGTGCTGGAATTACTGGAATTATAGGCGTGAGCCACTGTGCCTGGTCAAAAACTATTTAAAATTCTGAATACTGATTAGGTGTTAAGTTCTGTCTCATACATACTATATAGCTTTAGAACAAACTGCCTGTGTCTTCCTATATCGGCTGAAGAAATGGTGATATGGTTGCAAAAGTCGCATGCTTATGTAACCAGATCCCACTAATCACTGTCAGTGATTTCTTACTCACATTTATTCTACATTCCCTTCTCCTCCCTATGCACACACATTGCGGCTGCATTTTCAAAGCAAAAACAATAAATGTGACTGTCCAAAGGGGATTTTATAATGATAGAGAGTTAAACTGTATATATGAGGTATGACAATTAAGTTCACAAACTCGCCACTGTGCAGTTACATTGGCAGCAATGTACGTACAACACAGTAAGGTTTCATAACCTTGGTACATCAATGTCTCATAGCTGCGTTCATGTCGACATGTAGTGGTATCTTGCTGAGGTGTTCATTTTTGTTGTTGCATGTTTTTGTTTGCTGTCACGAGAATGTCAGAGCTTGAATTAGAGCAATGAACAGACATTACATTTCATGTTAAATCTCGCAAGAGTGGAAGTGAAATCAAGGACATGTTAGTCCAAATTTATGGGGATAATGCTTTGAAGAAAACAGCAGTGTACAAATGGATTAAACATTTTTCTGAGGGGAGAGAAAGCATCACTGATAAAAAGAGGTCAGGATAGCCAGTAATGAGCAGAACTGGCAAAAACATTGCAAAAATTCATCAAATTGTGTGTCAAAATTGCTGGCTGACTGTGAGAAGCATAGCAGACCAAATAAACATCAATAGAGAAACAGTTAGGAAAATCTTAACTGAAAATCTTGGTATGCGAAAGGTGTGTGCAAAAATGGTCCTGAAAAGCTGGGCTCAGTGGCTCAGCCTGTAATCCCGCGCCTTTGGGAGGATGAGGTGAGTGGAATGCCTGAGCCCGTGGGTTCGAGACCCGCCTGGGCAGGCGAGACCTCATCTCTACAATAAATCAAAAAATTAGCTGGGCGTGGTAGCGTGTAATTTCGGCTGGGCGTGGTAGCGTGTAATTTCGGCTACTCGGAAGGCTGAGGCGGAAGGATCACTGGAGCCCAGCAGATCAAGGCTGTGGTGGCCGGGAGCGGCCACTGCACTCCAGTCTGGGCGACAGAGTGAGACTCCAACTCAAAAAAAAAAAAAAAAAAAAAAAAAAAAAATGGTCCTGAAGGAGCTCTTACATAACGACAACGCACTAGCTCACACAGCACTATTTGTGAGGGAGTTTTTAGCCAGTAAATAAATAACAGTATTGGAACACCCCCTACTCACCTGATCTGGCGCCCAATGATTTTTTTGCTTTACTCAAAGATAAAGGAAATATTGAAAGGAAGAAAGACATTTTGATGACATTCAGAACATCAAGGGTAACATGACGACAGCTCTGATGGCCATTACAGGGGAGTTCCAAAATTGCTTTGACAGGTGAACTAGGTGCTGGTATCAGTGCACAGCTTCTGAAGGGAAGCACTTAGAAGGTGACTGTAGTGATATTCAGCAATGAGGTATGTAGCTCTTTTTCTAGGATGTTTGTGAACTTAACTGTCATACCTTATAGTAATAGAAAGGGAGGCATCTAGCCGAGAGAAGATAACTTTCAAATATAAACCATCCTGACACCTAGAAGTGGGAATATACTTGCTCTTTGCTTGACAGAATTTGGACTAAAAAGTGAAAGTTACAAAGAGGCAACTTTCAGCTTAAAAAAGAACTTTCCAGTTACCAACACTATGAATAGTCCATAGGTTGCATATTTTACAATCAAAAAGACCTTCTAACAAAGAAAGAATGACTTCTGACAAGTGTAGGACTAAGGAGGAGATTACATTGGTTAATGTGTAAAGTCGCTTCCAACTCTAAGAACAAAATAGAATATGTCATCAACTTTAAGAGCAGAAGAAATAAATATCTTACAAACATGAGGATTTCCTAGAACACAGTGTCTTAGAGCTGTACTGCTGAAAGGAACCTCAGATTACCTGGTCCAGTGACTTTTCAATTCTGACATAAATACTTTTTCAAATAAATCTTATACGAAATTCAACATATAGAACATAAAAAAGCCAATTTTATATGTTCAAATTTATGTTAGTTTTTAAAGGCAAATGTATAACCAATCAGGTAAATTTTATTAAAATTGGGAGATTAATTGCACTTATATATCAACCTCAGCATCTGGTTTATTTCTATGTTGTGTATTATTGCAGAAAATCAATTTTTAAAAACTGGTTCATATAAATAAATAAAAACAAATAGAAAGTTTCATAGTTTGATAATCTCAGAATATTATCCAAATAAACTGATACAAGCACCTGAAAGAATAGAAATATTTGTTTCAAAGTTGAGTACTTTCAATATCCAAAATGATGTATATTCTTTATAATATGTAAATATAAACAGAAAAGTGAAACAAGAACAGAAACTTATAGTAGATACTAAACCAATATTACAATAATATCACACAGTGATGAGTTACTCACTTGCTATTATGAACTGAACACCTGGACTCATACAGCAGAACCTTGTCTGTATTATTATTGTTGTTGTTATTACTAGGCACAGGATCTATGTTCTATAGTTTGTTCTGCAATAGTGTACATAATTCCAACTAAGGAAACAAAAAGACCAGATCAGAAAAGATCATCTTCATGTTTTTTATCAAGTGTATGTTTATGAACAGCACAAATATATACACAGAGATGTTGAAAAATTTTATTCTGGTGATGTTCAATTGGCAGGTAATTAGACATGTTTTAAAAATATTTTTAAATAAGTGAAATACATCTTAAAACAAAAACTATAATAAAAATGAGTGCAGAATCTCTTATCCTCCACAGAAGATTTGGTATCCATAGTCTCCAATAAAACCACTTCTAGGCCAGGCTTGGTGGCTCACGCCTATAACTCCAGTACTTTGGGAGGCCAAGGTGAGAAGACTGCCTCAGTCCACAGGTTGGAGACCAGCCTAGGCAACTTGGTGAGATCTCATCTATACAATAAATCAAAAAAAGTAGCTGGGCATGGTGGTGCATGCCTATAGTTTCAGCTAGTTGGAAGGCTGAGGTGGAAGGATCACCTGAGCCCAGCAAGTCAAGGCTGGGGTGGCCATGAGCATGCCACTGCACTCCAGCCTGGGCGACAGAGTGAGATTCCAACTCAAAAAAACAAAAGAAAACAAAAAACCACTTTTCTGATTTTTCAGATAGACTGAACACAACACATTCCCAAAATTACTACTAGTTATTAGAATCAAAGTTGTTTCACAGATATAAAAAGCTTTTGTGATGTGTTTTTCTTTTTATTTTAATATATTTTATGGTTGTTTATGAAATTAATATTTCTAAAACACACCCAAAAATGCACTTAAAAGATAGGGTGGCCAGGCTCAGTGGCTCAGCCTGTAATCCCAGCACTTTGGGAGGCTGAGGTGAGTGGATTGCCTGAGGCTGCAGGTCCAAGACCTGCCTGGGTAACTTGGTGAGACCTCATCTCTACAATAAATAAAAAATTAGCCGGGCGTGGTAGCGCGCCTTTAGTTCCAGCTACTTGGAAGGATCGCCGGAGCCCAGCAGGTTGAGGCTGCAGTGGACGGGAGCGGCCACCGCACTCCAGTCTGGGTGACAGAGTGAGACTCCAACTCAAAAAACAAAAAAAAAGATAGGGTGATGGCTCTTAAGTTCCACAGAAAACCCTATACTGGAGATAAACTTTAAAATCTTGATCAATTAGTGATTTAGAAATGTCATTAGCATAATGCACAGGGAAAGGAAAGCAGCTACCTTCACCTAAATGATATTTATTTTCTCATTACATATGAAATAATAAATAGAATCAAATAACTCAAGCCTACCCACCTATTTCTTTTTAAGCTCAAATACAGAAAAGTCACTTTGAGGTGGCCTTTTAAAAAACATATCACCACACAATCAAACATATTTATAAAGTCTGTCTCTGTCTTTGCTGATACAGACACAGACACACTCTGGGATCTGAATATTTAGTCAAAAGCTTGTCTTGGATTTACTGGAAAGGACACTGGGAAATGATTGAACCTAATTCTAATTCTGCCAAGCATTCACAAACTTTTAATAGAAAGCTAAGTAATAAGTCATCAAATTTTCATCTTAACTTGTAAGATACACTGTAACAAGCATCTACATACCTTGGCTTGAAGTAGTGAGCCAATCACGATGACATTACTGAAAGCAATGAGACCCCAAGAGTATTCTCCAGGAAAAGTCAGACTTATTAGTCTTGATCCTCAACTACGAAGACTTAGAAACAGCTAAACTATGAGAGGATCCCTGCGCTGAGTGTTTAGAAGGCAGTGGAATGCAATATAACTAATAGCAATATGGGAAGAAAGAGGGTTCTGGTATCATTAAAAAAACATTTAAAAAATTATCAAAACTTGATTCCCTAGGGAAGAGAGTAATTAACTTTCTTGCATTGAACAGGATGACTTGGAAACTAGTGGCTAAATTGTGTAACTGCCTGAGAAGAAAGGAAGAGTTTCAACCATATCAAAACAGAACAAAGGCACCCCAGTGTCCTAGGATGTACCTCGGCAAGGACACCACTGGACCCTTTCCTCTGACCCTTCCTCCTCTGCCTTTTCTCACCTCAAAACTACACCAAATCCAGAAACTTCTCCAACTCCATAAGTTTTCCCAAATCCATGTTTGAAAGAGAGTGATAGAACTACTATATGTTTTAAGTTAAAAATAAGGATCCAAAAAACTACTCTGAGATTGAGAAAATAAAGAAAGGAGGGGGTAATTCTCTGAGGAAGGACATAAATCAGCATAGTGGTCACTTCCCTACAGTTTTGAGCCCAGACATCACCTCATCTAACTGGCACCCTCCAGCCAGACAACCACATAGAACAGGAAAGAGTCAGGGTCCCAAGTGGCCCCAGGGCAAACCAGTTTCCTCAGCATATCCATACACTTAATTCTGACAGTAGCTCAGCTAAAGGGCATACTGGCCCTTTAAGAAAAGTAAACAGGAAAACCTCCTTCATTGACCCCACCCTCTAAAGCCCCACAGAAGATTTAAAGAATAACAGCACCAATTAATTACCTGCTATACCTCTGTTGCGCCTGGTCCAGTACAGAATACCGGCAACTCCAAGAATGTGAGTCAAAATAAAGATGGTTGGTGGCAAGTAAGATGAATCTAAGAGAGGCATTTCCAGGCTCGTCCTTTCTCCTCCCTTGACTTAGCCACAAGCCCACAGCTCTCAGCACCAATCTCTGGATGCCTTTCTTCTGAGGTTACTGCTGTCCTGTACTATCAGCACAGAGGCAGAGACCCGAAACTTAGAGTTGTCAGAAATTTTCTGGCAGTTTTTCCTCCATCTCACCTCGGATTGTTTTTCAGCAGGCAGTAGTAGACTGGGACTAAAACTGTACAGTGTTCTCAGACAAAGCCCAGGAAACAACTGGCCAGTGGGGGAGGGGGAAGGGAAGGAGGAACAAGAAGAGTGTAAAGGAGCGCCTAAGCCAGTGTTCAAGCTGACTCAAACCTCTATCTTTGGCATCCTCTGCTCAGTTAAACAAACAAACCTCAGACCCTTCTACAAGAAGGGAGGGTGTAAGAGGACGTCACTCTCTTAACTCTCCATTCCCAGCCTACTTGGAAGGCCAAGCTTCAGGATGTAGCCAGAAGAAAAAAGTCACAGAAGCACTGGGAACCTCTTGCAGGGAGGAGACAAAGTACACAAGGATAAGCACCACAAGTGTCCTGGCGCCAACAGAGGGCAACCCCTCCACACACAATCCAGAAGAAGCAAGGGACCCGAACGTCACTATAGCGAGGATATACACAGAACAAGCTCGAATGAAAGAGACTGGACAGCAAGGCATGATAAAGATCGCAAAGGAGAGCAAACTGCTCTCACAAGCACATTTGAGGGGCACTTTTCAAGGGTTAGAAAATCCAACTGATTTCCACTATCTACCCAAGGGGACTTCAGGAAACTCGATAACAGCAAAAAACATCATCCACAAAGCCGAGGCCTGCTTACAAATGAAAACTTGATGTAGACATTATAGCAGCAACTGAAAACACTTCACCACTGTACACTGACCAGAATAGCTAAAATTCAAAAGATTGATAATGCCAAGTCTAGGCAAAGATGTGAAGCAAATAGAACTCCCATACAGTGCTAGTGTATGTGTGTGTTGGG
This sequence comes from Carlito syrichta, assembly GCF_000164805.1. Lineage (NCBI taxonomy): Eukaryota > Metazoa > Chordata > Mammalia > Primates > Tarsiidae > Carlito > Carlito syrichta. The sequence continues at coordinate 1,137,864 of NW_007251427.1, read as the reverse complement.
GGGGGGGTGTAAACGGGCACAACCACTCTAGAAATAGTTTGGCAAATTCTTATAAACTTAAGCATACGTAGACCAGATGACCTAGCAATCTCACTCCTAGACATTTACCTTTCCAAAACATAAAACCATATGCCACACAAAGACCTGTATGGGAATGTTTATATCAGCATTATTCAAAATAAACAAGAGAAAACAACCCACATGTCCATCAACCAGTGAACTTATAAACAAACTGCACTACATCCATATAATGGACTACTTACTACTCTGCAATAAAAAGGAAAAAACTACTGATACATACAACAACATTGATGACTCTCAAAAGCATTATGCTACATAAAAGAAGCAAAACACAAAAGACTGCATACTGTATGACTCCACTTATATTACATGCAAGAAAAACAAAACCACAGTGACAGAAATCAGAAGGGGCTGAGGGTGAGGGAAGATGATTACAAAGGGTCACAAGGAAACTGTAGGGAATGAGGGAAACGCCCTATATGTTAATTGTGGTGGTGGTTCCATGACTGTATACTTGTCCAAAGTGACTGAATTGTACGCTTCAAAGTACACAAATTAGGCCAGGTACAGTGGCTCACACTTATACTCCCAGCATTCTGGGAGGATGAGGTGAGAGGAATGCCTGAGCCCACAGGTTTGAGACCAGTCTGGGCAACTTGGTGAGACCTCATCTCTACAATAAATCAAAAAATTAGCCTGGCATGATGGTGCACACCTGTAGTTCCAGCTACTTGGAAGGCTGAGGTGGAAGGATCTTCTGAGCCCAGCAGGTTGAGTCTGTGGTGACCGTGAGCATGCCACTGCACTCCAGCCTGGGCGACAGAGTGAGACTCCAACTCAAAAAAAAAAAAAGTACATAAATTATACATCAACAAACCTAACAAACACAAAGCACATTTAAAGGCTAAGAAGAAGTTTACACAGCCTAAATTGAATATGCAAAGGTCTCACAGTCCCACTGCCCCATCTACTTCTCCCTGAAGAGATATTTTACAAAGCATGGTGTGGACACACAACACAACACTCTAGATCCAACAACCAGGAGGACATCTAATGTCCTCTGCACACTTCACTCAGGAAAGGTAAGTTTTATAGCCTCATCTTTCTACCAAATTAGCTCTTATTTCTAGGGTGTAGATGCTATATTCTCACAGGCTTTAAAAAATGGAAATTGCTTTAGATATCTGTAAAGACACATTTTTGTTTTTTCTAAAAAAGGCAAAATCTTTAGATTTGAATAATCCACTACCCAGAAAGGTAATAAAGGGCCTATGATGGGGGAACTAATGCAACAGTAACTTCTTAATCTGGCGTCAAGGTCATCTACGTTTTGAACTAGCCTACATTTCACTCGTCAAATATTTACTTTTTACTACGATGCCATGCCATGTTCTAGGTAGCAAGGTCATAGTAGCGAATAAGACAAAGACCTTGCTCTCACAGAGCTTGTATATGCTAGTAAGAGAAGATAGAAAGTAAATATAAGGCCAGAAGCAGTGGCTCAAGCCTGTAATCCCAACACTTTGGGAAGCTGAGGTGAGAGGATTGCCTGAGACCAGGGGTTCAAGACCAGCCTGGGCAACTTGGCGAGTCCTCATCTCTACAATAAATCAAAAAATTAGCCGAGAGTGGTAGTGTACGCCTGTAGTTCCAGCTACTTGGAAGGTTGAGGTGGAAGGATCACCTGAGCCCAGCATGTCTGAGGCTGAGGTGGCCATGAGTATGCCATTGCACTCCAGCCTAGGGGACAGAGTGAGACTCCAACTCAACAACAACAAAAAAAGGAAATATATACCATGTCACATAAATGCTTTGGGAATACTGATGGAGATAAAGGGAGTTCCCATGGGGGAGAGCTGGAAATTTTATATACAAGATAGTCAGGGAAGGCTCTCTAATAAGGTTACATTTGAGCAGAAACCTAAAGAATATGAGCAAACAAGCTGTATGGCCATCTGGAGCATGAGCAAGTGCAAAGTCCCTAAGGCATGTTTGTTGTGTTCAGGGAAGCCAGAATAGTTGGAGTTGAAAGAAGAAAATGGAAGGGTATCAGGAGAAGAGGCCACAGAGAGGGTCAGACCGCCTATGATCATACAGGCCATTTGTAGTGCCTTTGGCTTTTATTCTAGGTGAAACAGGAAGTTTAGGAGGGTTTTGTTGTGAGAGAGTGACACAAGTTAACTTAGGTTTTAAAAGGATTGCTCTTGTTGCTATGTCAAGATCAGACTATTAAGAGACAAGAGTGGGTGCAGGGAAACTAGCAATAATGTCAGTATAATAATAATCCATATGCAAATGGGTGGCTAACAAATGATGATAGCTGGTACCAGAATGTGGCAATAGAAACGGTAAGATATGGTCAGACTGTGGAATAAGTATAAAGAAAGAATCAACAGGATTTGCTGACAGACTGGATGTGGAATGAGGAGGGAAAGAATAAAAAATAGCTTCAAGATTTTTGGCCTAAGAAATTAAAAAGACAGAGCTGCCATTTCCTGAGATGTGGAATACTACCTGAGAAGCAGAGAGTTTGGGGTTCATTGGTGGTTGTCTTTTGTTTTTGCAAGGGTGGATAGAAATTCCCTTTTGACGATATTAGATTTTAAATGCCTAATAGAAGACATTCGAGTGGAACGCTGAATATATGAATCTAGAGTTCAGAAAGAGATCCAGGCTGGGATTTTAAAGCCAGGAGACTGGATGACATCACTTAAGGAGTAAACATAGAGAGAAGAGAACACATTCAAGGACTGAGTCCTGGAAATCCTCCAACATTAGCTAGGGAAGACAAAGACCCATGAAAAGAAACTGAAAAAGAGAAGCCAATAGATTAGGAGGAGAAGCAAAAGAGCAAGCCATCCCAGAAGCCAGGTGAAGGGATTGCTCTAAGGAGTAATTAACCATCTCAGAACTATTAATATGTCAAGATGAGGACTGAGAACTGACCACTGAATGTAGCAAGGTGGAAGTCAATGGTAACTTTAACAAAAGCAGTTTTGATTGCATGGTGGAGAAAACACCTAACCAGAGTGATTCAAGAGCTAGTGAATAAGAGGGGAGAAATCAGTGACAACAAATGAAGATAACTCTTCCAAGAAATTTTGCTGTAAAGGGAGCAGAGAGAGTGATGTAAGGTCAAAAAAGAATTCTTCTTGCCATGTGAAACTGAATAGTGTTTGCTGAAGGGAACAAATACAAGAAAGGGAAAATTGATGACACAGTCAGTGGAAATAAGCCAGAGCTCCCTCTCTTGTGAAACATAGCACTTCATTTATTCATTCAATTTAAAAATATGGCGCATCATGCTAGGCACTGTGGGCATGAAGATGATTATGACACACCCCTTTCTTTACTGTGGGGAAGAAGAGAAGCTCCTGGACTGTAGTAGTTAAAGAAGGTAGGCTAGCCAGTGGCAGTAGCTCATGCCTGTAATCCTAGCACTTTGAGAGGTGGAGGCAAGAGGACTGCCTGAGCCCCGGGGCTCAAGACCAACCTAGACCACTTGGCAAGACCTCGTTTCTCAATAAAAATCAAAAAATTAGCCAGTCATGGTGGTGCATGCCTGCAGATCCAACTACTTGGAAGACTGAAGTGGAAGGATTGCCCAAACACAGTAGGTTGAGGCTGTGGTAGTGTGAGTGTGTCACTGCACTCCAGCCTGGGCAACAAAGTGAGACTTTGACTCACAAAAAAAGAAGAAGATGGGCTTACTGTGAATGGAAACTAACATGTATTAAGCAGCTACCATAAAGTTACTTCACTAATCCATATAATATTCCTGGGAGGTATATGTTGTTATTTCCATTATATAAGTCAAGAGCATGAGGCTCAGAAAATTCAAGTTATTCTGCCAACATTACAAAGTAAGAAAGAGGATGCACTGACATCTGGACTTTTATCTGCCGAATTTTAAATCAGTATTTTATTATACCTCCCTTTGCTGAAAAGTTCTGGCGAAATAAGTACACGAACTTCAGGTTAAACAATTTGAGAAGGCAGTGTATAAATAGCCCCATCAGGCTCTAAGAAAATAATCTCAACTTCAACACAATACATTAACACTGTTAGAGCTGTCTATATTTCACAATCGTCTTTTTGTAATCCAACAAATACCTTCACCATATTTTCTTTTTTTTTTTTTTGAGTTGGAGTCTCACTCTGTCGCTCAGACTGGAGTGCAGTGGCCGCTCCCGGCCACCGCAGCGTCGCCTGCTGGGCTCTGGTGATCCTTCCACCTCAGCCTTACAAGTAGCTGGAACTACAGGCGCACGCTACCACACCTGGCTAATTTTTTGATTTATTATAGAGATGAGGTCTCGCCAAGTTGCCCAGGCGGGTCTCGAACATGCAGGCTCGAGCAATCCGCTCACCTTGGCCTCCCAAAGCACTGGGATTACAGGCTGACCCACCACGCCCAGCTACCATATTTTCTTTTCCCAATGTGAAAGCTACTTATCTGCCCTGTTTTGCTACCAGAAGCCATTATAAAACTGCCTTAATTAGGAGAATCATATACCATGTTTCTACCATTCAAAAACACCTAAGAAATTTGAAAAAAAAAAATCTACAGCACTCAAATACCATGATACATTCTGAGTCTACCTTTATAATTACAGGAGACAATGAAAGATATTCAAAGTAAGTTATTTTTCATAAGTTCTTCAAAGGACGGCATGCTATACCTATATATGACAGGTAAAAAGTTTGCTAGTCTACAGCCCTTGGGTCTATTTACATATGTAAGTATGTATAAAGGAAGAGAGAAGGGGAGAGTAAATACTTTGTGACAATAAAGATTTTTTACTTAGCACTCAGCAAAACTAAGATGAATCTGTGTGCTGTCATCTACAGGAAGTGGTTAGAGGCTGGCAAGAGGGAGTGACTAGTTTCTTTTTTAGAGATCATTTGTTATAAAAAGAAGGGGTCTTTTAAAGTCACATTTAGCACCCTCCAGGATATCCCTTGCTAACAGCCAATGGGCAGGGCCCCAAATGATCAAAGAAGTCTTGTAGAAACAAGACTCAGAAGTTCATTAAGATTTTAGACTGGTCTCTCTTTGGGATTACTTTGCTTACATGAATTTAGGATGGTCTCCCACAAGAGATCTCAACTCAAGGCAACACCCTGGAATTATTTTAATGTTTGCAACTGTCATCAAAGCAAGCCTATAAGAAGGTATGCTGTATATGGTCTCAAAATAACTGATATCCACAAGCATTTTTAACTTTAGAAAATTCAGGCTAGAAATTTAAGACCCAACATAATTAAATGGCCAAAATCTAGAAAAGTAATGCTTATAAAAAAAGAAGGCTTTAAACACAAAATATACCTGAGAATACAAATTTGATAGAGGGGACAGCATATGACTGATAGAATTGGAAATCCTGCCATTTGTCTCCTCCCATTTGTCTCCTCCCAGGAGTACACTGGGCAGAGGATGTGGGATTCAGATAAGTTAACTAGGAGACATCCATGACCCTGGTTTAGTAGTAATATGTTAAGGTTTAACAATGTGGTATTGAGACAACAATAAACATGCAAATGCCCAGAATATCTACAGAGACTATTCTACATACCCAAATGTCACTGAATACAATAAAGTAAGAAAAATTTCCACATTTCTTGCTCAGTAAACCTAGATGGCATAAACATTAATAGTAGCATGGTAAGTACAAGTCCAGTCTGCCTGAATTCAAATTCAGACTGCCACATATATAACATTTAAGCACCTTGGGGCAAGTTACTTAACTTCACAGAACCTCAATTTCCTCATCTGTAAAATGATGATAATAATAGAACCTGGCTGATAGAGTTGTAGTAAAGATTTAAACAAGTTAATGCAATTCAGGTGCTCAACATTTGCTCAGTAATTACTGGTAATTATTATCATTATTTGGAGGAGCAGCAAAAAAAGACACACTGATCACAAAGACCTCTGAATATTGCTCAAACTGTACAAAACTTTGGCAAACTAATGATTTTACTACTTATCACCTAAACTACCTAATCTAATTTACCTAATTCCAGTCTCTAACTTGCCAATCCTGCCCTCATCCATCATGAGATTAATCTCCCTGGAGCATGCATAATGACTGTCATATCTTAAATGTTCAAAAAGTGCTTATTTATAACTCCATTCAAAAATTTTCAATTTCTCCCTTTCAGCAAATTAAATCCAAAACTTTCTGGCTTCACAATATTTTTCTTATTTGCCCTAGAATTTTTCCTTTCCATCTCCACATGCTAAGGGCATGGTGGCTCACACCTATAATTCCACCACTCTGGGAGGTCCGGGTGAGAGGACTGCCTGAGCCCAGGGGTTCAAATCCAGCCTGGGCAACTTGGGGAGACCTCACCTCTACAGTAAAAATTTTTTAAAAATAGCTGGGTGTGGTGGCGCTTACCTGTAGCTCCAGCTACTTGGGAGGCTAAAGCAGAAGAATCGCCTGAGCCCAGCAGGTTGAGGTTGTGGTGACTATGAGTGTGCCACTGCACTCCAGACTGGGCGACAGAGTGAGACTCTAACTCAAACTAATAACAATAATAATAATGATGATGATGATGATGACATTTTTAAAAATTCCATTCCTGGCTGGGCTCACGCTTATAATCCCAGCACTTTGGGAGACCAAGGTGAGAGGATTGCCTGAGCCCACTGGTTCGAGACCATCCTGGGGAACTTGGCAAGACCTCATCTCTACAATAAATCAAAAAATTAGCCAGGCATGGTGGCGCATGCCTGTAGTTCCAGCTACTTGGAAGGCTGAAATTGAAGGATCACCTGAGCTCAGCAAGTCAAGGCTATGGTGGTCATGAGCGTGCCATTGCATTCCAGCCTGGGTGACAGAGTGAGAGTCCAACTAAAAAATAAAAAATTTCCATTCCTATGGACCAGTTTAAAACCAGTACTTCCACAGAATTTTCCCTTGTCGCTCCCTTCACTCCATCTAGAAGTAAACTTCTCCATTCCTTGAGCTTTCATAGTAATATACATATACATATAAAGAAAGAGAATTAAGAAAGGCAGATTTATTAAAGAAAAGATACATTGTTGTCAAGGGCACAATGGGCAGGACAACAGCAAGAGTGCCCACTCCCTGCTGCTATTTTTTTTTTTTAATTTATCTGTTTCTCTCTCGTGATGTTTGTCACTATCTACTTTATAATACAGTTGAGTACATATTTTTACTCCCTCACTAGATTAAGTTTTTGAAGATAGATGAATGTCTCTTTCCCCTTGTAGAATCTTAGTCACTAAAAAACTATTTGTGGAATGAGTGAATAAACAAATTAATGAACAAGAGGATCTAAAGAGAACTATAAAAGCAAAAAGCAAGGAGAAGCACACTAGAACGGTAAAAACTGGGACCAATAAACTATGAATATTCCCAAGATATAAACATTTATTTTAGGAATGCATCTATTTTAACCACAAAAACATACACCAGAGAGCAAGGGCCTGGAAAACCACTCATCTTATGGCAAGAATAACTCAAAATGCCCTCTAGATAGGCCCAGTAAGTAACATACACTGGCAAAGGAGATGAACCACTTTTTTTTTTTTTTTTTTTTTTGAGTTGGAGTCTCACTCTGTCGCCCAGACTGGAGTGCAGTGGCCACTCCCGGCCACCGCAGTCTCGCCTGGTGGGCTC
>NW_007251427.1:1128457-1129975 GCF_000164805.1 Carlito syrichta | reverse complement strand
GTGGCTCAGCCTGTAATCCCAGCGCTTTGGGAGGCCGAGGTGAGAGGACTGCCTGAGCCCAGGAGTTCAAGACAGCCTGGGCAACTTGGCGAGACTTCATCTCTACAATAAATCAAAAAATTAGCTGGGCATGGTGGCTCGCGCCTGTAGTTCCAGCTACTTGGAAGGCTGAGGAGGAAGGATCACCAGAGCCCAGCAGGTCGAGGATGAGGTGGCCATGAGCGTGATACTGCCCTCCAGCCTGGGCAACAGAGTGAGACTCCCACTCAAAAAGATAAGAAGAAGAAGAAAGGGAAAGGACAAGATTATCTAGTCAACCTCAATAGCCACATTATCATTTTAAGTAATCTTCCTCTCTGGAATTCTGGCCATTTCCCCAAATTAAAATAATGTCTAGCGATTAAACATTTTCCAGGAACCTCTGGTAGTCAACATCTTAAATAAATAGAGAGAAGAAGCCCTGTCTACGAGGATTGCTCCTGAATGTTGCCAAGACTGTTATTTTGTCCGAAATATTTCTCTCTCTCTCTCTCTTTTTTTTTTTTGAGTTGGAGTCTCACTCTGTCGCCCAGACTGGAATGCAGTGGCCGCTCCTGGCCACCGCAGCCTCGACCTGCTGGGCTTCGGCAATCCTTCCGCCTCAGCCTTCCGAGTAGCCGAAATTAAAGGCATGCGCTACCACGCCCGGCTGATTTTTTGATTTATTGTAGAGATGAGGTCTCACTGCCCAGGCGGGTCTCAAACCCACAGGCTCAGGCAATCCACTCACCTCAGCCTCTCAAAGGCGCGGGATTACAGGCTGAGCCACCAAGCCCCGCTTTTTTTTTTTTTAAGTCAAAGTCTCACTCTGTTGCTCAGGCCGGAGTGTAGTGGCACGATCACGCAGCCTCTACCTTCTGGGCTCAGGTGATCCTTTCACCTTAGCCTTCCAAGTAGCTGGAACTTCAGGTACACACCACCCCTGGGCTCAGGTAATCCTCTCACCTCTGCCTCCCAAAGTGCTGGGATTACAGCATGAGCCACCGTAGCTGGCCTGTGAAATATTTATTTCAAGTGAATGCACAATAAAGGAGAATAAGCACCTTACCCATATAGTGCTTAAATGCATTTTTAAAATGCTTTTCCAAATAAAAACAAAAAATTTGGGGGGGGATTTAGTGGGAGTCTCACTTTGTCACCAAGACTGGAGTGCTCATGGCCACTGCAGCCTCAACCTGCTGGGGTCTCAGGCAATCCTTCTGCCTCAGCCTTCCAAGTAGCTGGAACCACAGGCATGCACCACCACACCTGGCTAAGTTTTTGACTTATTGTAGAGACAAGGTCTCACCAAGTTGCTCAGGCTGGTCTCCAACCCCTGAGCTCTGGCAATCCTCTCGCTGCCACCTACCAAAGTGCTGGAATTATAGGCATCAGCCACCATGCCCAGTTTTGGATTTTGTTGTTGTTGTTGTTGTTTTGGTTTGGTTTTTTTTGAGTTGGAGTCTCACTCTGTCGCCCAGACTGGAGTGCAGTGGCCGC
>NW_007251427.1:1122420-1128437 GCF_000164805.1 Carlito syrichta | reverse complement strand
GGGCACTGCAACCTCGACCTGCTGGCTCCGGCGATCCTTCCGCCTCAGCCTTTCCAAGTAGCCGGGAATTACAGGCACGCACTACCACGCCCGGCTGATTTTTTGATTTATTGTAGAGATGAGGTCTTGCCAAGTTGCCCAGGCAGGTCTCGAACCCGTGGGCTCAGGCAATCCTCTTACCTCAGCCTCCCAAAGTGCGGGATTACAGGCTGAGCCACCGAGCCCGGCTTGTTTTGTTTTTTAACATTCCCAGGCTAGAGTGCAGAGCTATTCACAGGCACAATCCCACTACTGATCAGTATGGGAATTTTTACCTACTCTATTTCCAACCTGGGCCAGTTTACCCCTCCTTAGGTAACCTGGTAGTCCCCTGCTCCCGGAATGTCACAATATTGATGCTGAACTCAGTGCAGACACCCAATCAGCATAGTGTATTACAGCCCAGAACTCTCCTGAGACTATAGAGGAATACCACTGCACCCAGCCAAACAAATGGTCTTAACGGGAAACGTACTTAGCGTGTTCTGGCTGGGACACAGGTAATCAATTTTAGTTTTCTTTTTTTTTTTTTTAGTTGAAGTCTCACTCTGTTACCCAGGCTGGAGTGCAGTGGCACACTCATGGCCACTGCAGCCTTGACCTGCTGGGCTCAGGCAATCCTTCCACCTCAGCCTTCCAAGTAGCTGGAATTACAGCACACACCACCACGTCCAACTAATTTTTTGATTTATTGTAGAGACAAGGTCTCAACATGTTGCCCAGGCTGGTCTCAAATCTGTGGGCTCAGGCAATCATCCTGCCTCAGTCTCCCAAAGTGCTGAGATTACAGGCATGAGCCACCGCACCCAGCAAACTTTAGTTTACATGAGACACCTTGAACACAAGAAGACAGAATGGGCATGAGATTCTTATATGGCCTGCAGTTGACAAAGAGTCCAGGAGCTCAACAATGAGGTAAATTGGCAGGTTTGTGAATGCCAATGTGTAGCTACATTCAAGGCTCAGAAGAGGACAGGCAGGCCAAGTCTCAGAAGAGCCCATGCCAATGTAAGAGAGGCAGACTTGAACTATTTATCCATGGAAACAGGCTTTACATACAAACTGCTAATTTTAGTTCTCTATAAGACAGTTTTCCAGACTCTGGCAGTAATCCTAAAAGAAAAAGAAGTTGCCACCTGAAGGCAAAGGCAAACCTATCAGATTCTTTCTACCTGCTGACCCTTGGAGGCTGGTCAAAACCCTATTCCACAACACAAGAATTATTTTAGTCTTTCTCAGGAGAGACTACCACCAGCCTCTGCTTACTTTCTAATAAAACCTTTTGCTTTCATGACCCTTACTCCTGGTAAGGGTACCAGGAGTCCAAGAACCAAAATCAAATGAAACATGCCTAACAGGAACTCTCTTAGTAGTACCACCTCATAATTATGTGACCCTGGGGGAGGTCACTTAATATTTCTGAGCTTCAGGTTACTAATACATAAAATGTATATAAAAATACCTATTTATCAGGGTGTTATCAAGATTAAATAAAGAATATATGTAAAGTCCCTCAGCACACATAAAATGCTTAATGAGCAGTTTTCCTCCCCATTGCCTTTCACCAAAAAAAAAAAAAAAAACCACTCTGGACTGGGTTCGGTGGCTCAGCCTGTAATCCCAGCACTTTGGGAGGCTGAGGCAAGTGGATTGCCTGAGCCTGTGGGTTCAAGACCAGCCCAGGCAACTTGGCGAGACTTCATCTCTACAATAAATCAAAAAATGAGCTGTATGCAATAGCATGCGCTTATAGTTCCAGCTACTTGGAAGGCTGAGGCAGAGGGATTGCCAGAGCCCAGCAGGTTGATGCTGGGGTGGCCAGGAACATGCCATTGCACTCCAGCCTGGGCAACGGAGTGAGACTCCAACTCAAAAAAAAAAAAAAAAAAAGGGCCGGGCTCGGTGGCTCAGCCTACAAACCCAGCACTTTGGGAGGCTGAGGCAAATGGATTACCTGAGCCCGCAGGTTCAAGACCAGCCCAGGCAACTTGGCAAGACCTCACCACTACAATGAAATAAAATAAAAAATAGCCGGGTATGGTAGCCCACGTCTGTAGTTCCGGCTACTCAGAAGGCTGAGGCGGAAGGATCACTGGAGCCCAGCAGGTCAATGCTGGGGTAGCCATAAGCATGCGTGCCACTGCACTCCAGCCTGGGCAAAGGAGTGAGGCTCCAACTCAAAAAATAAATAAATAAAGTTCTTCATCTTACTCATAAAAACAATTCTATCTCAGCTTTAGATTCTTTCTTCACCTAGTATGGGGATATTAAAATACTCAGTAAATCCACAAAGTCCTTAATATAAGCTCATTTTTTTCTACCTTAATATTTAATAAATAGTACTAAATGTACAAAGATGCTACAATAGACAAGGAATCTGACTGATGGGCTATCCTACGATTAGTGGGTTTCTCTCACTTGGAGCCTAACCCCAGTGACACCTACTGGACAAAGATAGATAGAAGGCTGAGTTTTATAAACAAAACAAAGAAATCCTGCATTGCTTTTATTTAGTTAAATTCTCACACATAGAACTTTCATTATACAAGCTCAAGCTTTTATTAAACTAATATACACTTATAACACAGAAGGCAACAAAGTTATGTCTAGTTAGTTCATTCCTTTCATAGGGAGCATTATCACCTAAGCTGGCTAGCTTAACGGCTACCCCAATTGGATCCCCAGGATTTGTGGCTTTGTGATGAGTCCTTATAGAGAAAAAAGCAGACAGAGAAGGAACGGTCACTGGCACACAACCCCTACCCTTCAGTACCCTGCAGTTTTTCCATTCCCCAAGGTGACTCACTCTCAGCACAACCCAGACTACTTGCCAGCAGTCATGGGCACTATGTGCACCTGGTGAGTAATGCTTCCCCAACGCACTCTCCCAGCTATCTCTGACTTTGCAAGTCATAAAAGGAAATCTGGGTAACAGTTTTGAGAAGAACACATGCCCCATCCTGACAGTTCTTCTCAGCCCGCTGCAGGGACTAGAATTGCTGTGAATTCCCTCTAATGGCAGCCAGGTGGCAATATAGAAACAGGCAAAGGCAGAAATGACAATGAGTGCAACAAACTTCACTCACTAAAAATCTAGGGCACACAGCTTCTACTTTGGATAAAACCAAAAGTGATGGGCATGAGGCAGAGCCCAATCCAGCCTAGCGGTCATCCCATCAAAGACAGCTTGCTGGGTTTTGTTTGTTTGTTTGTTTTTTGAGTTGGAGTCTCACTCTGTCGCCCAGGCTGGATTGCAGTGGCCTGCTCACAGCCACCACAGGTTCAACCTGCTGGGTTTAGGCGATCATTCCACCTCAGCCTTCCAAGTAGATGGAACTATAGACGTACGCCAGTCTTATATCAACCTTTGAGAGCTTACAACTAGCCAGGTGTAATGGCTCATGCCTGTAATCCCAGCACCTTGGGAGGCAGAGGCAAGAGGACTGCCTGAGCCCAGGGTTTTGAGATCAACCTGGGAAACTTGTTGAGATTTCATCTCCATAATAAATTGAAAAATTAGCTGGGAGTGGTGGCGCATGCCTGTAGTTCCAGTTGCTTGGAAGGTGGAGGCAGAAGGATCGCCTGAACCCATGAGGTCAAGGTTGTGGTGGCCATAAGTGTGTCACTGCACTCTAGCCTGGGTGACAGAGCGAGACTCCGACTCAAACAAACAAAAAAGAGCTTACAATCTAACTAGGAAAATATCTATACAGATAATCTTAACATTAGACAGTATAAACTGTATCATGAAGGGTGAAAGACTGTAAGAACTCAGTGAATGGAACATTAGAAATTCAGTCAATGAAATGGTCATTTCCAGTTCGAGACATCAAAAAAAGTTATCCATGGATGAGGCATATAAGCTGGGCTTGGAAGAATGTATAGGATTTCAATAGTCTGAAATAAGAAGAGTAGACACTCCAAGAGGAGAGATGGCATGAGACAGAGAATGGGAAATACAAAGTACAAGTGACACTAAAACATAGGGTTTGCATATTTGGTGAGGATGGGGGGGTGCAGAGAGAGGGAAATAAATTGCGAAGATTAATTTCTGCCAAATTTAATTTATCTCCTTTCTGAAACCACAGAAAAGTGACAGTAAAGGAATAAAAATGGCACAAACCCACAGAAAATAAGAATAAGAAAAGAAATAGCAACAACAAAAAAAAAAAAAAGAAAAAAGAAAAGAAATAGCAACAAAAGTTTGATAAACTGGAGCCTAGATAAACAAATGGTCACTAATTCAGCTTTCTCTTCCTGCTAAGTGCCTGCAGGGAATAAGAGACAGTAAGAAACAAGGTAAACTGTGCTACAGAGAATCCCAGAAATCTCAGAAATTGAAGGCACCAGGAACACCAGAAGCCTTAATGGGAGAAAAAGAAGTGCTGTAAGGCGAGGCTGAAAATGAGTAGTTGAAAGTCTTCAGGCCCATGTGAGATCAGGAGCAAGGTGCCCCAGTGAAAACAGGAGTGAAATGTGACATAATGCACAATAGGTACCTTCCCCACTGTCCCATTATCCTGCTTGGCAATCCCAGAGCTCTGGCTGCTACTATTGACTCCAGCTACAAACCAGTCAGTTCCTCTCTGGGGGAAAACTAACCTCCCCACCTGGTTATTCCTAAGAGCACACCACTTAAGTCCTACCAATAAGCTTTTAAGATAGAACTAACTCTTAAACATGAAGGTTACCAAGAAACATCGGACATTTTAAGAGAGCCTATAACATGAAAGAGCCCAAAATGAACAAACAGAGGAGCCTGGGAGAAACAATGTTGGAAGCAAAGGAAAATACTTTTGTAAATGAAGAAAGAGACTCGTTATTATCCTCAGAGAGCCTTAAGAGGCAATATTAGCCAGGTAAGGTGGCACATGCCTGTAGTGCCAGCTACTCTGGAAGCTGAGGTTGGAGGCTTGCTTGAACCCAGGAGTTAAAGGTCGAGCCTGGGTGATACAGCAGATCTCATCTCTAAAAATAATAATAATAATAAATTTTTAAAGACGATAGTGCCATAAAACAAGAACATGTATTATAAAAAGGAACATTCAAAAAAAAGGAAAAAAAGGAAAAATATGATAGCAAAAATAAATAATTTTAAAGAAGAGTGGGAAGATAGAGCTGAATATCTCTACCCTAAATTAGAACAAAAAAAGAGAGAGAGAAAATATAGAGGGAAAACATCAGAGGACCAATTTTTAAAAATTCAGTATTCAACTAATAGAAGAACCAGAAAGAGAAATGAAGGAAAGAAATTATCAAAAAACTATTAAATACAAGTTGTTTTTCTTTTTTTTTTTTTTGAGTTGGAGTCTCACTCTGTTGCCCACACTGGAGTGTAGTGGCTGCTCCCGGCCACCGCAGCCTCGACCTGCTGGGCTCCGGTGATCCTTCTGCCTCAGCCTTCCAAGTAGCTAGAATTACAGGCGTGCGTTACCAAACTTGGCTAATTTTTGATTTATTATAGAGATGGGCTCCGGCAATCCTTCTTCCTCAGCCTCCCAAAGGCACGGGATTACTGAGCCCGAGCCTGGCTACAAGATGTTTTTCAAATTTAAAAATCCCACTGAGAACTCAACAAATTTAAAAAGACCCACATCAATGCACACCATCATAACATTCAGAAAACTGGAGACAAAAATAGAATCCTAAAAGCTTTTAAAAAGAAAAACAAGTCACACACAAAAGTCAAGAACCAGAATGGCACTGGACTTCTCAACAGTGACACTGGACACTAGATAGTAACACTTCAAAAACATTTTTTTTCTTTTTTTTGAGTTGGAGTCTTTCTCACTCTGTCTCCCAATCTGAAGTGCAGTGGCATGAGCCACTGGGCCCGGTCACCTTCAAAATTCTAATGGAAAGTGATCTGCAACTTAGAACTCTATACCCAAATTCAAAAAGTAGAAAGCCGGGCTCGGTGGCTCAGCCTGTAATCCCGTGCCTTTGGGAGGCTGAGGTGAGTGGATTGCCTGAGCCCG
>NW_007251427.1:1110144-1122400 GCF_000164805.1 Carlito syrichta | reverse complement strand
AAAAAAAAAAAAAAAAAAAGTAGAATAGAGACATTTTGGCCGGGCATGGTGGCTCACATTTGTAATCCCAGCAATTTGGAAGGCCAAAAAGGGATAATCACTTGAGGCCAGGAGTTCAAGACCAGTCTGAGCAACAAAATGAGACTCTGTCTCTATTTTTTCCTAAAAATAAAAAATTATCAGATAAGCAAAATCTCAAAAATATTTACCTCCTATATGTCCTTTCTCCAAAAGCTATGCTAAGATATAATTCATTGAAAACAAAAACAGAGTAAACCATGAAATATGACAACATGAGATTCAAAAAACATGGGATCGGTCAGGTGCAGTGGCTCAAGCCTGTAATCCCAGCACATTGGGAGGCTGAGGTGAGAGTATTGCCTGAGTCCACAGGTTCGAGATCAGCCTGGGCAACTTGGCGAGACCTCGTCTCTATAATAAATAAAAAAATTAGCTAGGCATGGTGGCTCATGCCTGTAGTTCCAGCTCTTTGGAAGGCTGAGGAAGAAGGATTGCCGGAGCCTAGCAGGTTGAGGCTGTGGTGGCCGTAAGCGTGCCACAACACTCCAGCCTGGGTGAAAGAGTGCGACTCCTACACAATAACAAACAAACAAAAAAACACGGGATCCAACAGGGAAGACAGGTGAAGGAAATTTCTTGCATGATGGTGAAAGTCCCAGGATGACAGCTTACTAAAGGCTTTGAGAGCAACCTACCCAGAGTTGGGTAAGAGAAAGCTCTTGGGGAATGTCTCCAAAGAAAGGATTTGTTTCAACAGAGTGGGAGTCTCTTGGGAGTACATACATAGAATGGTAAGCAAATGATAAAACAAGGTAATGATTAATTCCAGGAAAAATAAAATGTTGGTCAAGAAAAGAAATGTGGCTGGGCATGGTGGCTCAAGCCTGTGATCCCAGCACTTTGGGAAGCCAAAGCAAGAGGACTGCCTGAACCCAATAGTTTGAGACTAGACTAGGTAGCTACATCCCTAAAAAAAAAAAAAATTCAAAAAATTAGCTGGGTGTGGTAGCATGTGCCTGTAGTCCCAGCTACTTGGAAGGCTGAAGCAGAAGGATCGTTTGAGCCCAGGAGGTCACAGCTGTGGTAAGCCATGGTCATGCCACTGCACTCCAGCCTGGATGACAGAGTAAGATCCCCAACTCAAAAAAAAAAAAAAGAAAGAAAATGTAACCAAATGCTACTTGACTCACCTTTAGGCAGTATTTATATAATCATAATCATATGAACAATGAATACTATGTAATGGTAATAATGTGTGATACTGAGAAGGAGGAAGAGAAAGTGTATGTGTTAAGGGGTAGGGGTGAAAGAACTAAACCCTTATTTTGTGTAGTAGAACACGGATAATGCTGAAAACCAAAAATATCAAGAATCACGAGTAAAAGAGTACCTTCCTTCTTTCTTTTCCTCGCTCCCTA
Organism: Carlito syrichta; assembly: GCF_000164805.1. Lineage (NCBI taxonomy): Eukaryota > Metazoa > Chordata > Mammalia > Primates > Tarsiidae > Carlito > Carlito syrichta. Next base: position 1,120,961 of record NW_007251427.1, on the reverse strand, counting down.
ACCCTTCTCAAAAAAATAAAATAAAATCTTAATCTAAAAATGTGGTGGAAAATACAAGAGATTAATTTTGCTATAATAAGCCTTACAGAAATATTTGACCTTTTAAAGTAGAAATAGGTATACTTATTTTTTATTTACTTATTAATTTTTTTTGAGTTGGAATCTCACTCTGTTGCCCAGGCTGGAGTGTTGTGGCCATGCTAATAGCCACCGCAGCCTCAACCTGCTAGGCTCAGGTGATCCTTCTGGCTCAGTCTTCCAAGTAGCTACTGGGCATGCGCTACCACGCCCAGTTTGTTTTCTGATTTATTGTAGAGATGAGGTCTCACCAAGTTGCCCGGGCTGGTCTCGCCTCAGCCTCCCAAAGAGCTGGGATTACAGGCTTGAGCCACCGCACCTGGCCTACTTCTTATTTTTAAAATGTCATAGAAAATTGGGCTGAATTATGGAAGATCTTAAATGACAAGATGAGTTTGAATTTTATCCTATATGTGATTATAATCCCCTACTGCAGTCATTTTCCTCCCCATTTTTCTGTGATGTTTAGAATCCCAGTCCGCAAATAGATTTCCTCATCATTCTGGTTAACTGGGGTTTCAGAATATTTCTTTCTTAGCCAGTGCTCTACCCCATACATTTTTGTTATTCTTTTTGAGTCAGAGTCTCACTCTGTTGCCCAGGCTAGAACACAGTGGCTCGTGTTCACAGTCACCAAAGCCTTGACCTGCTGGGCTCAGGTGATCCTTCTGCCTCAGCCTTCCAAGCAGCTGGAACAACAGGCATGCACCACCACACTTGGCTAATTTTTTGATTTATTGTAGAGATGAGGTCTTGCCATGTTGCCCAGGCTGTTCTCAAACCCATAGACTCAGGCAATCCTCTCGCCTCTGCCTCCCAAAGTGCTGGGATTACAGGCATGAGCCACCATGCCCAGCTACCTCATGACTGAAGGCCTTTATAGCTCATATCCAAAGGGAGAGAGGACCCATATATATTATGTGGTAGACACAAGAACATGTTCAGGTCAACACTACTGCTTCTGTTCAGACTCATCTGACAATGAGTCAGGTGGTGACTTCACCATCACAGATTACCCTCAAGGGGGTTCCCAAACACACCCTAGGGTTTGGTTCTTTGGCACTTCAGGTTAAATATCTCTTCTAATGATTTGTTATTTCAAGAGATACAGGGAGACAGGCTGCTAGCAGTGAAGAGTATATTGCAAGCTAAGACCTAGGGAAGTCCAGCACTCTTCTCTAAGAAATAAGTTATCTGATTCCAGTCATTCCTGACACACTTCCTTCTTACCCTAAGTTAAAGATCAGTTTTAATCCGACAGTGTACCTGATAGTGCTGTCTATTAACAGAACTCATGACTAGCCAATAGGCTGTAACAATTGAAGATAGCACCAATAAATAAAGCTTTCCTTCCTTCCTTTCAAATTACCGTTTTGTAACGTTTCTCTCTTTCTTCTAATATATCTTGGGCTCTTAAAAAGGTTTTCTGCTGTTTTTTTGTTTAAGAAACAGGGTCTCATTATTTTGCCAAGAAAGGAGTGCCGTGGTTATTCACAGCCTCATGATCATGGCACACTACAGAGCCTCAAACTCCCAGACTCAAGCAATCCTCTCACTAAGCCTCCTGAGTAGCTGGGACTACAGGCACAAGCCACTGAAACCAGTTCTGATATAGTTTTTTTTTTGAGTTGGAGTCTCACTCTGTCACCCAGGCTGGAGTGCAGTGGCACGCTCATGGCCACTGCAGCCTTGACCTGCTAGGTTCAGGTGATCCTTCTGCCTCAGCCTTCCAACTACAGGCACTTACCACCACAGCACAGCTAATATTTTGATTTATTGTAGAGATGAGGTCTCGCCAAGTTGCCCAGGCTGGTCTCGAACCCCTGGTTCAGGCAATCCTCTCACCTCCCAAAGTGCTGGGATTATAGGTATAAGCCAGTGCGCCTGGCCTCCTGATACATCTTAAAGAGAGGTAATATCTTCTACTCTTTGCTGGTGTCCTATGTGGTCTAAAAGTCCCTTTTTCCATGCCATCATCAGATGAATGATTTATCAGCACAAAAGCAGCAAATGTTATTGCTAAGCCATCTCTCCCCCAACTTTCCTTGAGAGGCCTGAAACTTGGCCAAGCGTGGTAGCTCACACCTGTAATCCCAGCACTCTGGGAGGCTGAGGTGAGCGGATTACCTGAGTCCAGGGATTCAAGACTAGCCTGGGCAACTTGATGAGCCCTAGTCTCCACAATAAATAAGAACAATATAGCTGGGCATCATGGCATGTGCCTGTACTTCCAGCAACTTGGAAGGCTGAGGCAGAAGGACTGCCTGCCTGAGCCCAGCAGGTCAAGGCTGTGGTGGTCGTTAGTGTGCCACTGCCCTCCAGCCTGGGCAATGGAGTAAGACTCTGACTTAAAAAAAAAAAGAGAGAGAGAGAGAGGACTGAAACCTGAGATAGAATACTAGCAATAAACTTTTATCTTTTTATATTTTAGCAAATGGGTGATTTAGCCTCCAACCTCACAATCACATAGACTCTAGTAGCTGCTACGGCATAATAATGACCAGGAACACTCTTTCACAATCTTAATATACATAGGAGCCTGAGTCACCTAACCAATTTTAGTGCTTTGTGATATGAAAAGATACCAAAATGTGTATGTCCTTCCTCCTGACTTTAACTTCTCCCCATTATCTGCTTTACACACACTCACAAACATACACACACCATGAGAGGGCTTTCCACTCAAAGAGGCAGCAGAAGAAAAAAACTTATCTGGAGTTGAGCAAAGATTCAGCTCTTGCCAAAATACTGGGGGGAAACAGAGTATTTTTAGCAATAAAGTAAAGATTCTGAGATCTGACCTTCCAATGTCTGGGCAATTCTTCTATTTAAATATGTCAAGGGAAATGCCATACTTCCAAACTACCATTGAACATGTGAGGTTCAATTCCAGGACAGAGACCTTGCTAGCTATGGAACTGATGTACAGAGTGCAGGAACCCACAAACACCACATTGCATGTGAAAGAAGTCCATGACTGGCGCAGGATGTTGTGAGCCATCCCACCCAGATACACAATACACCCAAAACATGCACAGACTTGACCAGATGCTCTGAGGACACATGAACAGCACTGCCCACACCAGGGCTCATGAGAAAGGAACTAAAAAACAGGTGGTGTTTCCTATTATTTATGTCAGTCAATTGTTCTGACTGCCCAGCCAACCACACCATTTAGGATCTACCTCCAGCACCTCAATCAAGGTTCCTGTCTCCACCTGCTCCTTTGGCATCACCCTGTCATTATATTTTCTTTGAAATTCCTTTGATGAAAAATGAGTCACCTTTTCCTGCCAACACAGGCCTGACCTCTTCCAGACATGTCATTCTTTTGTGGCAATCCTCTGGGATTAGGGCGCCACCCAGTGGCAACTCCAGCTACCCTCTCCACACCTCCCAGGAAAGAATGCCTCAGAGCAAGGTCATACATACATAGCTGGGGGGGAAATGGGGAAGCGGTGAAAGAAGTGAGGTTCTTGGTGGAGATGGAAATGTGGCTGGGAACCAGAACATAAACTGGCTATCCCAGTAGGACACAGAGTTGAAAGGATAAGCAACAACTAGGGTAAGGCACAGACAGTCACACTTGAAACATGGAAAGGCTTCAACCTCAGAGCACTTACCTTAAAAGGTTTTGTTGCTAATACAAAACGCCATCAACTATTCTCCTGAAAGAAATGACTACAAAACTGTTTCTCACTTCCAAGCTTTGTGGCAACAGTAGCCTGCCCAGTGCTCAAGACAGCAATAATCCTGAAGCAATGTCTTAAAGACGACTTCAAGATTCACAGTGGCAGGGATAAGGAGCCAAGTAGCTGACGAAATGCTATTTATTCCTACAAATCACTCTAATATTTTAAATAACAGCTTCACTGAGATTTCATTAACATACCATATAATTCACCTTTTTAAAGCATACAATTTCATGGATTTTAGTATACTTATAGAGTTGTGCAATCACCACCATTATCTAAGTTTAGAACATTTCATCACCCTTATAAGAAACCCTATGCCCATTAGCAGTTCACTTCCCATTCCTCCCTCCCACAGCCCCTAGTAAACACCTGTCTTATTGTCTCTATGGATTTGCCTGTTCTGTATAAATGAAATCACACCATATGTGGCCTTGTACATCTGGCTTCTTTAACTTAGCCTAATGGCCTCAAGATTGATCCATGTTAGCATCAATCAGTACTTCATTCTTTTTTATTGCCAAATAATATTCTACTGTATGAGCCCATTAAAAAGTGGGCAAAAGACATGAACAGACACTTCTCAAAAGAAGACATACGAACAGTCAACAAATACATGAAAAAATGCTCAGCCTCACTTGTCAGAGAAATGTAAATCAAAACCATGCTGCGATACCACCTAACTCCAGTAAGGATAGCCATCATTAATAAATACAAAAAAAGACAGATCCTGGTGAGGATAAGGAGAAAAGGGAATGCTTCTACACTGCTGATGGGAGTACAAACTAGTTCAAATTCCATGGAAAGCAGTGTGGCGATTTTCAGAAGAACTAGAAATTGACCTTCCATATGACCCAGCAATCCCCCTTCCGAGAACATACCCAGAGGAACTCAAATCATTCTACAAAAAAAGATACTTGCACACACGTTTATTGCAGCACTATTTACAGTGGCAAAAACATGGAAGTGACCCTGCTGTCCATTGAAAGTGGACGGAATTTTTTTTAATGTGGTATATGTACACAATGGAGATTACTCAGCCATAAGGAAGAACCAATTATGGACTTCACAGAAACGTGGATGGCCTTAGAGTCAGTCCATCATACCCAGTGTCTTGTCACAGAAACAAAGAACTGAACACCATATGTTCTCACTCATAAGTGGGTCCTGAACACGTATCACAATATTAAAAGACAGGGATCGGCAGTAGTGGGACACTGCCAGGAAAGGGGGGCACAGAACATCACCAAGGGTACCTGATCCTAAACCAGGGGAAGTGAGGACCAGTTGGAGGCCCAAACTTCACCTGCATGTAGACTAGTTATGTACCTAATCCTGCTTTGTACCCCACATCTTTACAATGAAATAAAGAAAAAAAAATTCTACTGTATGAATATGCCACACGGTGTTTATCCATTCATCAGTTGATTATCTTGGATACACATGATTGCTGGTCTTGTGGCAGCACTATGCTTAACCTTATGAAGAACACCAAATTGCTTTCTCAAGCAGCTGCATCCTTTTATATGTCCACCAGCAGTGTTTGAGGGTTCCAACTTCCCCACATCCTCACTGTCTTTTTTTTTTTTTTTTTTTTTGAGTTGGAGTCTCACTCTGTTGCCCAGACTGGAGTGCAGTGGCCGCTCCCGGCCACCGCAGCCTCGACCTGCTGGGCTCCGGCAATCCTTCCGCCTCAGCCTTCCGAGTAGCCGGAATTACAGGCGCGCGCGCTACCACGCCCGGCTGATTTTTTGATTTATTGTAGAGATGAGGTCTTGCCAAGTTCCCCAGGATGGTCTCGAACCAGTGGGCTCAGGCAATCCACTCACCTCAGCCTTCCAAAGGCGCAGGATTACAGGCTGAGCCACCGAGCCCGGCTTGTCTTTTTTTATTATAACCATTCTACTGGATATGAAGTGTTATCTCATTGTGGTTTTGATTTGCATTTTCTTAATAACTAATGATGTCAAGTATCTTTTCATATGTTTATTGGACCTTTGTATATCTTCTTTGAAGAAATGGCTATTCAAATTCTTCACCCACTTTTTGTCTGTTATATGTCTTTTTATTGTTGAGTTCTAAGAGTTTTTACAGATTTTAGACAGAAGTCCCTTATTAGATATATTTCCAAATATTTTCTCCCATTCTTTGGGTGTTTTTTTATCTTCTAGATAGTGTCCTTTGAAGCACAAAAATTTTTCATTGTGATCAAGTCCAATCTATCTATTTTTTGTTTTCTGTTCATGCATTTAGTGTCATATCCAAAAAGAATCACAAAGATTTACTCCTAAATTTTTCTGTAATAATTTTGTAATTTTAGTTCTTACATGTAGGTCTGTGATCCTTTTTTAGATATTAGAGTCTTGCTCTTTTGCCCAGGTTAAAGTGCAGTGACTGTTCATAGGCCTGATCCTAGCTCCATGCAGCCACAAATTCCTGGGCTCAAGTGACCCTCTCACCTCAGCATCTGAAGTTGCTGCGATTAGCCACACCTGGCTCTATAACCTATTTTGAGTTAGCTTTTATATACTGGGTAAGGTAGGGGTCCAAATTCATTCTTTTGCATGTGGATATTCAGTTGTCCTAGTATAATTTGTTGAAAAGACTATTCGTTCTATATTAAAACTGTCTTGGCACTTTATCACAAATCAATTGACTATATACACAAGGATTTATTTTGAACTTTCAATTCCATTCCATTGATCTATATGTCTATACCTATGCCAATATCACTCTGTCTTAATTACTATAGCTTTGTAGTAAGTTTTCAAATTAGGAAGTGTGAGTCCCCCAATTTTATTCTTTTTCAGGGTTGTTTTGGCAATTCTGGGTCCCTTGTGATTCCACATGAGTTTCAGGATCAGTTTGCCAATTTCTGGGAAAAAAAAAAAAACCCAGCTGGGATTTTGATAAAGATCACACTGAATCTGTAGATTAACTTGGGGAGTATTGCCATCTCAACAATATTGTCTTCTGATGCATGAACATAAAAATAAAAAACAATCTGTGGCTCATGCCTATAATCCCAGCACTTTGGGAGGCCAAGGCAAGAGGACTACATGAGTCCAGAAGTTCAAGACCAGCCTAGGCAACATAGCAAGATCGTATCTCTACAAAAAAAAAAAAAAATCAAATAACTAGTCAGGTGTGGAGGTGTACACCTGTAGTCCCAGGTACTTGGGAGACTAAGGTAGAAAGACCACTTAAGTGCTGAGTGAGGTGGGCTCACATCTATAATCCCAGCATTTTGGAGGCTAAGGCAAGAGGACTGCCTGAACCCACGGGGGTTCAAGACCAGCCTGGGCAATTTGGCGAGACCTCGTCTCTACAATAAATAAAAAAATTAGCTGGGCATGGTGGCACATGCCTGTAGTTCCAGCTACTTGGAAGGCTGAGGTGGAAGGATCACCAGAGCTCAGCAGGTCTAAGTTATAGTAGCTGTGAGCACGCCACTGCTGGACTCTCTAGCCTGGGTGACAGAGTGAAACTCCAATTCAAAAAAAAGAGAAAAAAGAAAGATCACTTGAGCCCAGGAGGTCAAAGTTGCTGTGAGCCATGATGGTGCCGGGGCACTCCAGCCTGGACAAAAAAGCAAGACCCTGACTCAAAAACAAACAAAGCAATCTAGCAATCTAAGCTACTGTTCACTGATACTTTGAAACTAAAACACTCAAACTTCTTCTACTTAGCAAAGTGGAGACCTTTGATTTTGAGGATCTCCTGCCCCAAGACCTAAGACCTTAGCCAAGCATAGCTAGGACTGAGGGGAACAGCAAACACTCTGAGATCTGCCAGGCCCCAATGGCCTTGGCTCATTCCACCTGAGTAAAGGGAAAAGGCTAGAATAACCATAATCCATTTCTTTGTCACAAATGCCTCAAATATGACAAAATAAACAGTGCTCAGAAATTATATCTTCTTTTATATAAATCGGCCACAAATCACTCTTAAGAGAAATAAATCTTTGTAGCAATACCATAGTAGAAAACCAGATATTTTTCATAAAATATGCTTGTAGGGCCAGGTGTGATGGTTCACACCTATAATCCAGCACTTTAGGAGGCCCAAGTGAGAGGATTGCCTGAGCACTTGGGTTTGAGACCAGCCTGGGCCACTTGGCGAGATCTCATTTCTACAAGAAATCAAAAAAGCCACCTTTAGGAGGCTGAGGTGAGTGGACTGCCTGAGCCTGCGGGTTCGAGACCCGCCTGGGCATCTTGGCAAGACCTCATCTCTACAATAAATCAAAAATTAGCCGGGTGTGGTAGCATGCCTGTAGTTCCAGCTACTTGGAAGGCTGAGGCGGAAGGATCGCCAGCACCCAGCAGGTGAGGCTGCGGTGGTGGGGAGCGGCCACTGCACTCCAACTCAAAAAAAAAAAAAAAAAAAAGAAATAAAAAAATTAGCCATGCATGGTGGCACATGCTTGTAGTTCCAGTTACTTGGAAGACTGAAGCAGAAGGATCGCTTGAGCCCAGCAGATCGAGGCTGCGGTGGCTGGAACGTGCCACTGACCTCCAGTCTAGGTGACAGAGTGAGACTCCAACTCAAATTTTTAAAAAATAGGCTTGTATGTGGCAATTTGATTGGAAGAGGGAAAGTAATCATAATGCTTCATTTACATAACAAACACTTTTTACTTATGTTTGTTCATTTAGAGCAGCTTGAGGAGGGTGATGGAGATTATGGGGTACTTAAGGCCCTCCAATCTTCTTGGGTCAGCTACTATATTTATTAGGTTATAATAAAGACAAAGAATAGCATAATTTTATACTATAATATATAATCTACACAATGAACATGAAAGTAAGTAAATCAAAGGCAGTCTAAACCCTACCATTAAATCTGATCTCTTCAATCAGAGAGCAAAGCTCCTATTCACAAACATAACTAAATGCCTACTGTGTGTGCATCAGGCAATGCTTTTTACATACACAATTTTCATCCTCTCTAATTCCTACTCTTTCAGATAAAAATTATCATCCTAATTTTACAGAAAACTAAGACTATAGACATTAAGAAAGTTGTTGGGCAACTCCTTAGGGTCCCCTCCCACTGTGGGAGCTTTTCTGTCCTCTCAATAAATCCTGCTTTCTTGAAAAAAAGGAAGGAAGGAAGGAAGGAAGGAAGGAAGGAAGGAAGGAAGGAAGGAAGGAAGGAAGGAAGGAAGGAAGGAAGGAGAAAATTGTCCAAGATCAAACAGCTAATAAGCAGCAGAGTTGGGATTTGAACCCAAGTCTCTTCAACTCCCTATCTGGTGCTTTTTCCAACAGTCCAGTGGATTTCCAATATCCCAACTCTCCTATCTATGCTTCATCTCAAGGGCTTACAAAAACAGAGGACACAGAAGGAAAGCAGAGTCCCATCCCCACTGTTTTGAGTGGAACTGATTTTCCTAGTATATCAGAACAACATGGGGGTATAAAAGAAGAGAGAATGGAGCAGCATATGAGCAAAGACAAAGACCGACATCAGTAAAGAAGTGTGTGTGGGAGTTCACCTTGTAGCTAAAAATGAAACTGAATACAAGCAGGCAGCCCTGGCCTAAAAAGATAAGATGACTTCAGTCAAAACTGCAAACAACCTTTTTTTCCTGATGATATCCATTTTGCCCCATACACAAAAGTTAAAATACCACTTAATCACTGTTTAATCATTCTCCACAAGCTCACTGAAGTTTAACTCCTTACATTCTGACTGCCTCCAGCATGCTCCTAAAAAACCCTAGAAAGGAACAAAAGAGACCATGAGAAGATCTAAAGCTGAAGAAAGCAAGAAAGCAGAAGGAAATTTTCAATAAGGATAAGCCTCCAAAGCTACTTTACCAGTCGGAAGTTTTAATATTAAGGTCACAAGCCACCTGTTACCTTGACTTTCCAATCTGACACCTAATTCGTGCCATGGCCATGCCTCACGAAGGGATTCCAGGCGTGAGGCGCCAGTCCAGAATTTCATTCCTTGAGGGTCAAGACTTTGGGACTGTTGGAATGTGCCTAGTAAAGACATGGGGGTATCTGGGCAGCTGAAAGCCTCCGCAGGGGAATTCAGTCAGGACAACTGCTTTTCCTCAACCCGGGGTTATGAATTTAAAAATAAATCTCAGTGACCCTCATGTCTTAAGAAACATTTGGGAAAGAATGTTGCTGAATCCAGCAACCATGTACCCCATTGGGATGAACCATAGAGAGGGGAAAAGAGAAAAATGCTCTTACTACCTCTCTCAAGGAGTGTGATAGAACAAAAAGAAAAGGGAAATCCAAATTGGCTTCCCTAAGAGCAAAGGCTTATAAACTGTCATGTATTTCTATAGCTCTTATATTTTCAGATTTCAGGAAGGGTGTGTTAAAACATGTGCATGGTCTGTGAGGTATTAAGATTATTTTTTAAAGAAAAAATTACAATGTAACAGTAAAGTAGTACATTGGCTAGATTCTAAGGACTCCCTGTCTTACTGAGGACAGGGATACAACCTTATGCTCCTCCTCCTGGAATTTGTAAGTAGAAGTCAGGGGAATAAATGTTTCCCTGACAGCCTAGATTCTGTGGAAATCCCCTTCTCAGTGATCCCATTTCTTGATTGAAATAACTACTACCCAGATTCTTGGAAACTGTCATTTTACTTATTCAATGGGAAGCTTTATTGCCATGGCAGTGCAGCTTTTCTTTACAGGCAAATAACTATAGGATTTCAGCATTATGCTCACCCAAATGATTCTAAGATTTGAGAGTCGCTGAGAATGGCCTAAGGGAACTTCACAAAGCAATGGCTCTCCCATTCACTACAGCTGCTGGTAGAGATAGCAAAGTGAATAGTGCACAGAATAAAACTGAAATGTTTCCACAAAGTCACCTGTTAGAACTGACTCTGAACAATGGCTATATTACCAATGCCAATTAGAAATTAGGAATGAGCCAGGCTCGGTGGCTCAGCCTGTAATCCCATGCCTTTGGGAGGCTGAGGTGAGTGGATTGCCTGAGCCCGTGGATTCAAGACCTGCCTGGGCAGCGAGACCTCATCTCTACAATAAATCAAAAAAATCAGCTGGG